>NC_133489.1:7449750-7456736 GCF_025370935.1 Choristoneura fumiferana
GTCAAGAAATGATCCCAAATCAGCAAACACTGGTGTTGCGGACGGCACTGATCTTCATTTGACATATTTGATTAATAAGAATTCGTTCGCTGACGTGGCGTGGAGCTGGCCACGTCTGTCGCAGGACCGATGAACGGTGGAGCAGACGGAATATATCATACTCGATCGACAAAGCAGTAATACCTACTGAGCAAGCAAAAACAGACCTTAAGCTGGTCAACCTTTCATTCCGCGACTGTAGGTACTACATTGCTGTATGGAAAAAAAACGTATGAAATTCGCTTACGAATCCGCTTCCGTCTTCAACTCGCGTCAAAACCGATAAATCACTAAGGTTAAAACATCATTAATATTGAATCATCTCTGATTTATACAGAGGGCGCCACCCTCGCGCCTTAACTGGTGAATTATAGCGCTTGTTTAACTTTGTGTTGTTCCACGCGACCGTTACTTTAAATGTTATATTTTTGTGATGTAGAGGTATCTCGAGGACAATGGAAAAGAGTCCGTTTCTTTGACGTTTCTTTATAATCCATACTTAATATATAATTATTATAAATGCGAAAGTGTGTTTGTCCGTCTTTGATTTTTGGTATAGAGATAGTTGATGGGACAGAGAGTGACATAGGCTACTTTCTATCCCGGAAAACCGAATAACCGAATTCCACGCGGGCAAAATCTAGTAACAAATAAATGGTTATTTAGTTGATAATATTTTTTATTTGTAATGACAAAGAATTAACCCTAAACGTTGCATAAAAAATCTGCGCCAAATTTCACCTCTCTAATCCTAGCGGATAAAATTTGGGATTTAGCCCTTAGGAATATTGGGATAAAAAGTAGGCTATGTGTTATTCTAGTCTACCCGATATCTACATTCTACATATCTACCAAACTTAAAATTCCAGAAGGGCCCAGAAATTCCGAAAGACTCCAGAAATTCTCGTGGGAATTTTCAAAAATTACGTTCCGAATTTAGAAAGAAAGACAGAAGACACACAAATTACAACAAAATCAAAACAAAAAATACAACAAACAGCAAACACAAATATAACAAAAAAGAAATAAACACACGATTTTGTGTGTCCCCGCAAAAGTGAAATGGCCGCTATGCAATGTGAAGTTTGTGAATTTCACTAACGTTATATAAAAAAATCTGCGCAAAATTATTAAAGAGGCAATACTAGGTGTTGCCGCTAAATAGTTTGCCTGTAAGCTATGTAAACATATGCCGAAAAGTTCTCGAGTGGAGACCGCGGATCGGCAAGCGCAGCGTAGGACGTCCACCAACGAGATTAACGGATGACCTGGTTAAGGCCGCGGGTTCACGGTGAATGCAGGCCGCTGCCAACCGAAGCGACTGGAGGTCTATGGGGGAGGCCTATGTCCAACAGTGGACGTCCTACAGCTGAGATGATGATGATGATGAAGCTATGTAAGAGACCGCTTTTAAGCGATAAGATTGTTTACTCTCTACTGCCTTTTTTTTTAACTCATAGTAATGCTTTGCGATGTTTAATAAAAATAAAAAGATAAATATCCCAGTTTAAATGATACTGGTTTTCCCAATTAAAAAGTTCGTCTTTCTCAAAAGTGTATGTTTGTCTGAGGTTCCCACAGAAGCGTTGTTTTAGGGTCTAGGAGGCCGGACCAAGCCAGATAGGCCAAGAGCAGATGCCAATTGGAATCACAATTGTTTTTACCACTTCTTTCTGTCATAAATAAATTTCATTTCATTTTACGGTGTATAATGACGATAGAAAGTGATGGTGAAAGCGAGCGTGCATGTTGTTAGACAATATAACCACTGGTGACCGCAAATAAGGGAGCCATTGCTTTTCATTTTTAACCCTAGACGCAAAAAGAGGGGTGCCTTAGCAGCTTTCAAGCGGATAAACCGATTTGGACGTGGTTTTTTACGTGCAGTGATTCAAAGATTGAAGATTGAGTGATCCCGTTAATAAATCACTTTTCTTTCTTTCTTTCAAAGCTGTTTGGCAATAATTAGTTCAGCCATTTTTAAATATTAAACTTTCGGATTATAAGGTTTTTTAAATTATTTTAGTTGGGTAGGTTTTAATTGCCATTTTCGGAATAAAGGAGTTAGTAGGCTTCGTACCGTAAGCAGTGGTAGCCAAATTGTATTATCTATAATATAACTTCTCAAGCAGGAGATCTTGGGGTGTTCAAATCCATGCTCGTACCTCAAATTCTGGGCAGAAATTCAACGGTGTTTGTAAAGTTTTCAATCCGCTCTGATCTCGCATGGGAACTAGGGCGCAAGCCCTCGTGTTTTAAAAGAAGATCTGTACCCAGCAGGTATCTATACCAATAGGCTAGGATGACGATCATGACTTGCTGTTGAATGATGATGCTTGTGCCGACATAGCTGTAAAAATATTCAAGTTGACGTGCCAATGGGCGGGCCACAACGCTCGAAGAACGGATAACCGTTCGGGGAGAAAAGTCCTCGAGTGGCGACCATGAACCGGAAGACGAAGCGTTGGCAGGCCTCCCTCTAGGTGGACTGACGACATCGTGAGAATTGCGGGTAACCGGTGGATGCAATTGCGAGTTGTCGTTCATTGTGGCGTTCTAAGAGGGAGGCCTTTCTTCAGCAGTGGACGTCTTCCGGCTGATGATGATTATGATGCTTGTGAGGTCATAGATTGAACCATTAGGTTATTACACATATTTTAAATGAGCATCCAAAATCGGGCGCCGACTCTCGGCGCAGGCGCTACGTGTGAACGAGCCGCCGTGCGCGCCTCATTTACCAGCATACAGGGTGCTCCTACGGTACAAATTCTATTTGTTACTTAATCACGCGTAAATTGTGGAACTGATTAGGCTAGGAAGAGTCAAAGGTCAAATTATTTTTATTCAATTTATGCTATAAGTAAACTTTACCCGCGGTTCCGCACGCGTGATCCATTAGATCCAATGATAACCACCATCCATGAGTGGGAAATGTCTTAAAAGAGAAGTACAAATAATTCCTTTTTCCTGTACATAACCAGCATGTACTCTAGCAGCAGGTATTGTAGCAAATAAAGATTTACTTAATTGAAAACCTCGTCAGTAAAAAAATTGCAAAAAACACTTTATACTTCTATTCATAAAAAAAAACTTGTAATACCTATGTAGACGTCCGCATTGAACAAAAATTCGCTATGCAAATTTAAGGGGGTTGCTCTTCCATACAAACTACGGACACCCCGCATAGCTTCCACGGACATGTTTCTTAGAGGATTTTTTGAGAATAGTAAATTATGGATATGATCTTCAAGCAAAATCCAAAAAAAAGTAACTTTATTGCATCAAAAGTGCAGCGTGATGCAGTAAATTTTGATGCATTTTACATTGTATGAGTACAACTGACAGTGTTCGCAGCGAGCATGTAGTGACATCTTATATGGGTGCGTGAGTCAGTGTCACAAAATCAAACTATTGTAAATAGGTATCGACTATTTCGTGTGGTCACGTGACCATCACCTTTGGCTCAGATAATACGACAACTAAATGAAGAAAGCATGAGATCACTGAGAGATCAAGTTCAAGTTTCTGAGTCTAGTATTTACTTTTTTTGTTTTTAAATCTGTTATTTTCGGAAGTTGAAACGCCTAAACTATTATTTCTGATTAATGCAAGGACACAACTTTAAGCAGGACGAAAACAGGTAAGTTACTTTTAAATTGTCATTTAAAATAATAATTATTTAAGTAACAGACCAGTCCTCGGCAAAAAATTATTTCATTGCATACTTTACATACATTATAATGCGGTGCTTCGATCTAGGACAAGTGGTTTTAAATTCAACTTACAAAATTCTGAACAGATATTAGTTATTTACTCTTACGTAGACAGTAGCGCCCACTAATTATATTAAAGCATATATATTCTNTCTAAAATATTGTTTTCGTCTTATTTTTTCCCTTTTTAGGGTTCCGTACCCAAAGGGTGCCAACGAACCCTATTACTGAGACTCCGCTGTCTGCCTGTCTGTTCGTCCGTCCGTCTGTCACAGGGCTCTATCTATTGAACCGTAATAGCTAGGCACTTGAAATTTTGGGCTCATTTGATTCGTCTTGACGACTACCTACTTTGGTAACCAGGGGCAAAAAAGTACCCCCAACAAAAAGCTAGTATTAGAATTTTTAACAAAAAGTTATTACTGAACTATTTGTTTTAAGGCATTGTACGGAGGTTGACCGATTTTTCTTGTTTTAATGGTCCTAAATAACCTTTAAAAAAAAATATCATCATCATCCAGCCTATATACGTCCCACTGCTGGCACAGGCCTCCTCTCAGAACAAGAGGGCTTGGGCCATAGTTCCCACGCGGGCCAGTGCGGATTGGAACTTCACACACACCATTGAATTGCTTCGCAGGTTTGTGCAGGTTTCCTCACGATGTTTCCTCACCGCATAGCTCGTGGTAAATTTCAAATGTAATTCCGCACATGAATTTCGAAAAAACTCAGAGGTACGAGCCGGGGTTTGAACCCACGACCCTCTGCTTGAGAGGCGATAGGTCAAACCACTAGGCCACCACGGCTTACGCCACGGTTTAATGGTCCTAAATAACCTTTAAAAAAAAATAACCAGCAATAAACTTTATTTTTTAATTACTTACTGTGTTTTATTGAATTTCTTTACATTATCAAAATTTCAGATGTGAATAGTTATTATAATAAAATCATTTGGTATTAAAAATTTTAGGAACAGTTTAACTAATTATAGTTATTTTCTTACTTGATACTTTAAAAATGAGCGACAATTCACTAACTCTAGTCGAGAAATCACTAACTGACATCTAGGTTCATAATTTAAGAGATAAAAGTAATTATCGCTAATTACCAGGAAAATATAACTTTTTGATTCGATTTGGCAGTTGGAGCTTATGCCGTAGCGTTATGTCTTTGCGACAAGACCATAATTATGATAAATATATCACGCCAAAAAACGTTAGATTTTTTTTTTATTTTCACAACTTTAAACCGCCGTATCTCAAAACAGCAAAATACGACTTAGTGACTTTTCGTTCTACGGGGACGAAATAGGCTCAGAGTTGCTCAGCGAGCTATGGAGAGAGCTATGCTTGGGGTTTATCTACGGGACCGAATCAGAAATGAGGAGATACGTAGAAGAACAAGGGTCACCGACATAGCCAAGCGAATCAGCTCGTTGAAGTGGCAATGGGCGGGCTATATAGCACGGAGAGCGGATGGCCGTTGGGGCCGAAAAGTTCTCGAGTGGAGGCCGCGGATCGGCAAGCGCAGCGTAGAACGTCCACCAACAAGATGGACGGATGACCTGGTTAAAGCCGCAGGTTCGCGGTGGATGCAGGCTGCTGCCAGTTGAAGCAACTGGAGGTCTGTGGGTGAGGCCTATGTCCAACAGTGGACGTCCTACGGCTGAGATGATGATGATAATGATGGTGAATAAAGTTGTACCAACTGTACTTAGTCGAAAATTTACTATGACCTTTAAAATTTATAAGTATTTTATTGATAATTAGAAGCAGAGTCTTGAGAAATAGCTCATGTTAGGAGATAAAGAGATCAGAAGAGGCATCGTTAGATTTGTCTCTGTTAGGAGTGACACAGGTTGTTAATTTTATGCGTATGTGAGTCTGTCTGTGTACCTTTCCGTCGGCTCATCCGTCCGTCCGTCTGTTGATCTGTGTCATCTGTCTGTCATCTGTCTGTCCGTCTGTCTGTCTGTCTGTGTTTCGAAGTGAACATTACATCATTGTCCTATTTTTTTAATTATTGTTACCAACGCACACACCAAACCTTTTATCCTAAAAAGCTGAAATTTAAGATAAGGAAAAAATGGGATTTATTATGTAGGTACCTACATAAAATTCTACTGGTTCGTAACTATTATTTAGTTTTTAGGGTTTCGTACCTAAAAAGTGCCAACGGAACCCTATTTCTGAGACTTCCGCTGTCTGTCTGTCTGTCTGTCCGTCCGTCTGTCCACAGGGCTCTATGTCTTGAGTCGTAAATAGTTAGACACTTTAAATTTTTACAGATTATGTATTACTGTGGCCACTATAACAACAAATACTCAAACCAGAATAAAACAAATATTTTAAGTTTTTTTTGCTAATGTCTAATGTTGTATAGATAATGGTACGGAACACTTCGTGCGCGAATCCGACTCGCACTTGGCCAGTTTATTTTTAATACCCAGGGTATTCAATGTTAAATATTTAATTTTTACAACCTCTATCTCCATATCACTAATCTCTGTAAATTTTACATGCAGGCAGAAAGGAATAGCAAAAATCTAAATTCAATATCAGGATATTTTGAAAAAGATAAGTATTGTTCACAAACCGATCTTAATGACGATGATGATGATGATGATGGTCGTATGTCATCCGCTGCCGAATTCTAACTTTATTCATGAAAAACAATGAAGACATGGGAGAAACTTTTGTCACAAAGACATAGTTCAGATAATTGATATTACGCTGTCCGTCCGTCTATTTCTATAGGATTACTTAAAACTGAAGCAAACTGAAGTGGCAGTGGGCCGGCCATATCAGCCGAAGAACCGATAACTGCTAAGGTAAACGAGTAAAAGCCTAGCGTGGCGAGGGACGCCCTCAGACTAGGTGGAGCGATGATCTTCACTGGTAGCTGACAGTAAACTGGATGAGAGTGGCCGAGGGTCGTGCTCAGTGGCGTGCAATTGGAGACGCCTATGTCCAGTAGTGGGCTAAGATAGGCCGATGATGATGATGATGATGATGATGACTTAAATAAGACAATAGTCCCACTCATATTATAATGCGAAAGTTTGTTAGTCTGTTTGTTTAATTCTTTATTACCTTTTCACGTCTAATTCGTGAACGATTAGGATGAAATTTGGATACAGAATAGTTTGAGTCCCGTAGAAAAACATAGGGTAGTTTTTTTTAAATCGCAATATTCCCGCGGAATAGCTTATAAACGAATTCTTACGCTGACAGA
>NC_133489.1:7458944-7567528 GCF_025370935.1 Choristoneura fumiferana
GATGCTGATGATGATAATGATAGTGATGATGACGATGATGATGTAGTGATGTAATAATTTAGGTGATAAAATGATGTTGATGATGGTGATGTAAATGGCCCGCTTGCTTTTTTCAAAATTTTTAAGGAGCCCGTTACTGTCATATTACATATTTACTTACTGGACAGTACGAGGTTACTTCCTGGATACTTAGCCTAGTCTCCGTGATGCGTTACTTTCTGCGACGTTTTTGATGTGTATGTATTGGCAACACATTTCAACGATTTTTGACAAAAACATGTTTTCATATAAGTTATCGTAACCGAAGAATCTATAAGCGTAAATTTCGTACGTTTTTCTGATTTACAAGAATTTGAAAAGCAGACTGCTTCATAGTGAAAAAGATAGCGCCCGCCAGAAAGTACTTCAAACTAGTAGATTTTTTTTTTATTTTTTTTTTTAGTCGGTTCCATTTTTTGTTAATAAGTTTTTCATGTACCTAAATTTTTTGATATGAGTGAATTCCATGCGACACCATGTCACCGCCAGGAAGTATGACACTCAACTTCGAAGCTGTCTCACTCCAGGGTGCATCGCATAGATCGATATATTTACTTGACATCTTATTCCGAAACTTATTTATTGTTTTGTCACTACAACTTCGAAGCTGTCTCACCCTGGAGATCGCATAGATCGATATATTTACTTGACATCTTATTCCGAAACTTATTTATTGTTTTGTCACTAGTAACGTGCTAGCACAAGTCTTTTCGCGATAGTTTTAATCTTCTTCTACACTCTTCTAAACATTGTAGTAGAAAAATAGTAGAATTATTATATGTTCAATTTTTTTAACAAACGAGTTGGTGTTATGCTCTATGTCACAGGATGACTAAATATTGACTATCCATATCGATAATAATATCACTCATGTTTAGACTTTGCTCATGTCTAGCTTTAGAGACATTCTTGACTGAGCCGGCCGCGATAACAGTAGTAGGTAGTATGGCGTTCGTTTTCGAGTGTCATTGCTACTGAACTGTCAGGTTGCCTTACAGAAGAAAAGGAAACTCGTGTAAAATGACAATCTCGCATACAGATACCCAGAATCAAGAACCAAAATCAGAAGAATTGTATAAGCTCATATATTGATAATTTTTTATTGTGAGCTTACTTTTTTTTAATTATGTGTAACTATTATTACAAATTATATATTTTTAAGCTTCTGGTACCTTGACTTTTGTATTTAGGACTATTGCATGGTAGGTGCACGCGGCTAGTAGCTAGTTTTATAAGATCTCCGCTTACAAATTGTATCTTTCGCGTCACTGCTTTCATTATAGTGGCATCATAATAATGTTTGATTTTGAGTTTGCATTACATTATAGGCACTAAGTAAGTATAGAAGTTAGGTTGGTCAAAACTGTCTTATTGGCTGTACATTAATTTTCATCCAATCTAGTGTCCCAAATTTCAAATTTGTCAATTTTCAAAATCACTCAATATGCTTGACTGAAATGTTTTGAATGAAATCTGGGCCATATTGTCCGAAATAAAGGTCTTTACTTATTATTGTAATAGCTGGTTCAGATTTTCGATCACGAACCCATCTGGACCCGGTCATTTGAAAGGCATGGGACCACAGCCAACATATCTAATATAGATGAGATGAGCAGAACTTTGGAGGTCTATCCCCTAATACACTATAAGGATGTGCTAGCGGACAGGCCTCTACAGTTGCCAGATCCGGACAGTAATTCACATGGAGTGGGCTATGGCGTTATAGGATGCCGCATACAGCATTACCGAGATATGGAGTGAGATAACGGACACCTTCCATTCCAATTTTTCCAATATCATATAAATTGTACTTTTAGTAGACGATGACATGCCGTTCACTAAATGGGCCGCTCAAACTATTGACCCCCCGGAACAACGTGGTGTATATAATGCTTCAAAAATGTGTTTCACATACTTTTATTCTGACCTAGAAAGACGTGTAATAGTATGTGATATTTTTGATTGGTTCGATTGTATATCTATCTTGTCTTGAGTGGATAGAGATGAACGAATTAAATACTTGAATAATTGAGTGGTTTCGGTGTTACCAGGCTCCTTGACCCTTGATGCGTGGCTTTACTGGTACGTCCATGAGGCACATGTGCTATATAACCAGTGATGTAAATAATGGAGTTGTTCTTTCAATAAATAATAAACTTTATTACATACATTATAATAATTATTTTTATTCTTGAACCACATTTAGATAAACAATGAAAATTGCTACGGGAATATTATATTACCTTATCATTACTATGGCGACGTGTCAAAAGAACGCTGCACATTGCTTCGGGACAGAGAACTTGTTAATTTGCGGAACCTCATATAAATTGATAACAATATTTTTTACTTTACTTCTTCGCTACGAACCGTGCCCCACAACTACGTCCATGTGAAAGATCTATACAATAAATTTACATACACGCTCGCTCTCTTTCTCTTCCATGTAAAACAATATATTATTATGCATGTATAGTATATGTCACACAAGCTCGACTAGCTGTCACAAATACCTACTATATAACTATTATTAGGTATTGTGTGATATATATATTATTTCATGTAGGACGAGGGAGGTGGAGGAGGGCGTGTACTGCATGTTATTATTTTATGTAGGAACGTATCACATATCTAACTGTGCCGCACGGTTGACAGCAGAGAAACCTAGGGCAAAATAAAATACTGTAGTTTCTAGAAACTGACTAACAGTCTAGCTCAAAAAAAAATATTTGCTAGTGGTACGGTTGGCTTGTTGATTAACTGGACAGCGGGCATATTTAACTTGTATCACAGTTTATACCTTTTTTTTGTTCTCAAAGTATTAGCTGAATCTAATGCCGACGTTGTTCACTAGCAGACCTGACCCCCTGATCCTGATAATTATTCTCAAACGCTGTCTAATGCGACATACTGCATTTTACTTACCCCAAAGAAAAGATTGTATGGTTGAACTGCAACTGTCACAGGCGGAACGGCAGTGATGGGCCTGGTAATTGCAGCCTGCTCGCGTGCTCGGACAGATGAGAGGAATAGAGCAACAAAATAATTAAAAGAAACTGGAATTAATCAAAATACCACGCACAGGACTTATCACGCTAACACACACGAGTAATATTTACCTTGATGTTTCGGTAACATTACAGTGGCCGTGGTCACGAGTAGACTGAAGTGTGGGGTCTGCCTAGCAGAGCGAGTCCTTCGAACTACCCGCACTTGGTCATTTTTATTTGTCACCCCACACTTCAGTCTACCCGTGACCACGGCCACTGTAATGTTGCCGAAACGTCGAGGTAAATATTACTCGTGACTAAAAATATATTGTTTCCAAAATAGTTACTTGATTTATAATGCATAATATTTGGCATGATTTTTGGGATATGAGTTTACTGTACCAGCGGGAAAATTACAAATTAATTATACCCACTGCCCGGTCAACCAGACTAGTTAGCCGTAGATCCTACAGGCAAAGAGCGCTCAAAAAGTAGCAAAGTAAATACATTCCCTTTTTACTGTTAGTATTTGAGGACATGTATAGTTATTTTCACACCTCTCCTTCAGAAAAGTAACTTATCCTCCCTGAAGAGAGGGAGCAAAGTGGAACTTTTCTGTGCAAGGCTTCTCTAAGTATTTTATTGCAAATGCAATTTTTTGAAGTTGATAATTGTAAAGCCACGCCATTTTCTATGCTGGTTGTTCTTTAATAATATTTAGAATTTACTTTTTTCGTTTTTCTTAATGCTCGGTGTGAAAAGTTGTATGAGCGACTCGGGAGCAAAATTATTTTCATCTTGTGCGTTTACACTTGAATCCCTCATTACGCTCAGGATTCTACTTTAGAATCCTTCGCTACATTCTGGATTCAATGTACGCCCTCACCGTAAATACACCATTTTGCTCCCTTGTGACACAATAGTTATTTGTGACACAAGGGAGCAAATTGGTATAGAAAATGACGCGGCTTTCCAATTATCAACTTAAAAAATTGTATTTGCAATATAACACTTAGAAAGCCTTGAACAGAAAAATTGCACTTTGCTCCCTCTCTGTAGGGAGGAAAAGTTACTTTTCTGAAGGAGAGGTGTGAAAAAAACTATTTGAGCATTTCTAAATAAAGTTTGTACATTTGATTTGCGACTCCTATTTGTGATAAAAAATTGCAGGTATATAGAGTGAACGATACTGAGTCGTAATAACATAGTCTCTCAAAATGTCCCAATTGGTTTGTATGCAAATTTTTCCCAAATCGGAGTCGCAAATCAAATGTACAAACTTTTTTAGAAATGCTCATTTTAGCACTTTAGCTTGCTGTGACAAAGTACCAAACTGTTCAGCTACCTATGAGCTTGACTGCTTCGAATTAGGTTTGATGCAACATCTGTCTCCGATGATGACGTGTCAGCTAAACTGAACGTGCCCGTAGTCTGCAAATACGACGGACTATTTGCGGTAGTTCTAGTTCCTTCACAAGACCTTGAAGAAAGAACTGCGTTATTTTTCCGCCTTTGTACCTTTGCAAGAACTGAAGATGCTACTGCGAAAGGAACAAAGGCAAAAAATAAAACGCAGTTTTTCCTTCTAGTCTTGTAAAGGAACTAATGCAAAAAAACGCAGTAGTTCCATCGCACGAACATCCAAAGGAAGCACTGCCAATAATCCAGTACGCACGACTACAAGCCTGCTGGATCGGAAAAAAATCCTAGCAGATAATACTTACAATAGGTAGTTATATGATACGAATTGACAACTGTTTTCGACTCGAAGGTAACAAAGGGAGTGTAGATGATTTTGGAACTGCTCGTAGTCTTCTGATGATTGTGCCAAAACATCGGTTATGATTATCCTAACAAAATCAATTTATAGAGATATGTAGGTACAAAATTAGCACGGGATAATTTTTTACCGCAATTTGATACCAGTTATCGGCGAGTGGGTGAACTTTTGCTGTTATGTAAGTATTTCGTAAGTATTTATTTATACCTATAAAGGCAAAACATGGCCTAAAAATGCATGAGATTTGGCAAACATACAATTGGAATTATGGAATACTCCTTGAGGATCGCAGAGGTGCAAGAAGTTTTTTTTTAATTCGAATACCTACACTACAGAATAGATTTTTTTCTTCAACGGGAGCGAAGCCGCGGGATTAAGCTAGTAATTATATATACGAACTGAGAAATCCAGATGCAGAAGCCTAGATAAACTCTTCAACTCTTTTCATGGTTAGCAACTTATTAATAATTGATATTAGCAGCTTATGATTACTAATTCTCTACCAAAAGTCTTACCACAGAAATTGAGTGATGATGATGATGATAATTAGGTTAGTAAACTCTGTATGCTTTTTATTACCTCTTTTGATAGAAAGAGCTTACACGAAGCACTGTTCATAAAATATTAGGTATGTCTAAAGGCACTGTTACACATGCTCGTTACTAGCATGCTTATAAGAATGCTTATGAGCATGTTCATGGACTGAAGCAAACGCGTTCACACTTGCTTATTACCTTTCCCCTTCCACCCCGTCTCGAGCTTGCGACTAATAAGCATGCTCGATAGTAGCATGTCCTGTTCACACATGCTACTAGTTAGCATTTGCTCAATAGTAGCATGCTTTCTTGCTACTAAAGAGCATGTGTAACAGTGTCTTAAGGGACTTGGCCTTACGGATGCCCTTGATAAACTTGATTGCCTGTGCATTTCTGTGCGTGTCGTACAAGGTGACTAAGAGCCCTGGTGGCAGCGCTCTCTATTGCTAACTACGAATTCCAAACTCAGCTCTGCGGCGTGGAAGGTAAGGACAAACCACCGCACTATTTTCCAAGAAACTCGTCCTGTACATTTGCTACCGATTTTCAACCGACGACCATGACCACATTAGCAAGAATAGTAACTACGAAAAGTAACTATAAATATAACCTGAATAATAGCAAGACCATCAACCAAGACAAGAAACCGTGGTCAGAATCTTGGTAATTTCTCAATTTATCGTACACATATTATGAACACTTGAAAGGCGTTTGGCTCGTATTATAATATGCAAACAGTTATCCAAGACCCTGCTTCTAATTATCAATAAAATACCTATAAATTTTATAGGTCGTAGTAAAATTTTCGAGTAAAGTACAGTTGGTACAAAATTTCGTGACTCGATAAAAAAATGTGAATATTACTCGAAGGAGTACCCCGATCGGGTAGCTAAGTGTCGCAATAGACTTTCGCTAGCTGCGCTGTCTATTTGAGTGTGTGCGTGAGCTCCTAGTGTCCGTATACGGCCGCAATTGACGTTCAAAGTAAAGCACCTCGTTTGCGGCTTTGCGGAATATTTCATTTCGAGTGTGGGGTCAAAAAATCGGTTACGCTTAGATACTCCCGCCACTAGTTTGGTGAAATAATTCTTCATAATTTACGAAAAAAACCTGAAAAAAGGAACTATTGATAACAGCGCCATCTAACGGGACATTGCTCATGAGCTAACCAGGAGCAAACCCCTTAATTATGGCAAATATGCGTTCCGGGGCAATGAATGTCTGTGTTTTGAGACAGTTTTGTCTTTCGGAAACCTTTGTCCTCCCTTTTTTCCGAATAAAACGGGGACTTTGCAACACTGTGGCATGCTCGATATTTTTATGGTACGGTTTTAAGGTGTATTAAAAATATGATTTTAATCTAAACAGACTTTGAAAGCCATACTTAAAAACCTCACGCAACAGTGCGCCATCTAGTGAGACAAAAAACGATAGCCCTCATTCGAACTTCGTATCTTGCTGTCCCGCTGACACTAATATTATTTAATACGAGTGTGACGATACGAATTTTGATTTTCAAATTTTGTAGTAGCCCCCATGTTTCCGATGTTCTCTATCCGTACTCGTATAGGACATAGAGGTCTCTACCCACTACACCGCATCATGCCATGGGGTAACACTAAGTATTTACCGGCACGGATAATACCGACATGGAAATACCGACCCGATATTTCCCCGACTTGACACGAAACTGGTGTCAAACTGACAAGTGTTCCTATGGGCGTGTCAAAAAATAGCATGTCGGTATTTCCATGTCGGTGTTGTACGTCCGGTAAATAGTGTCACCCATGCCATGAACGTAAAGCCGAGTTTAAACTTGCAAGAAAAATCGTGCAAGTTGCATTAAGTCGCGAGGCCGTGAAGTCAACGAGTTTGTAGTGGTCAATCGAACGTCGCAGTGTATTGCAACTTGCAAGATTTTTCTTGCAAGTCTAAACTTGGCTTAATAGAAACGTGTCGCGCACACACATACACAAACAAACAAACTTTCGTACTTATTACATTTAACAATTTAATTTTTTCAACTCCTTGCTACCGCAAAGAGCGATTCAGCTATGTTACTTTTATTCGAACATTCAGATGCTGTCAGAACATTCTCCTTACCGTCACTCTTTCAAATTCTAAATTCCACTCCAAGGTTGGCAACGCATCTGCAATCCCCCTGGTGTTGCAGGTGTCTATGGGCGGTGGTGATCTCTTACCATCAGGAGACCCACTTGCTCGTCTGTCATCCAATCAAATAAAATAATAATAATAAAATTAAATTTAAAAAAACTCAGTTGTGGAACTCCCTACGTGGACTTAACGCAGTCTTTGCCAATCTTTAGTCAATGCTTAGGGAGCGCTATCTTCCATCTTATTCGTTTCAATCATTTATTCGTGACAAAGTAACGTGGCATAACAAAAAGGTATTAAAAATTAAGAAAGTTGTATGTCACAAAATGGTCCCAATCCCAAATCAGCAGAAATTGACCCATATGAGGCTGTGTATCTATTTATTTATATTTGTTGTATTATTTGTACCTATCGTATGTATGGTCAGTTTTATTTCTATTATTGCTTTAATCTGCTGTAAATTGCACCGCCTGCTAACATCTATTTCTTACTTATTTTTATCGTAAAGGTTGCCTGGAAGAGTACGCTCTGAAGAGATAGGTACGGCCGCCTATTGTTTACACTGTTTTTTTTTCTTTGTACAGTCAACGTCATAAATAAGTTATTACTTTAGTACCTTTTCATTTTCACGTCATGCTTGAAAAGCCATACGAAATTCTGTAATACCGACTAAAAGCGACAAAGTACAAAAGTGATCACTTATTCAAGACGTTGACTGTACCAATGTTGTCTATACTGTTTACCATATTATGGTGTTTAATATGAAGTCATTATATTCTATTGTTAAGGACTGTTTTCCTTCGAAACGTAACTTGTCAGCTGTGCGTCGAGTAGGTCGAAGGTTAAACGAGGCTTTATTAGCCTCGGTATAGTCACCTGCATTAATATCTGCCACAGGAGAGCGTGCAAAAATATCTGACACGTCCTACCGGCCCTAGAAATAGAGTCATATCAGATATTTATGCACCGGTTGTTGTGTCAAATATTGGTGCTGGTAACTCTACATAAGGTTAATAAAAGGCATGGTTTGGTATCTGATTGTGACTGTACTCAGAATTCTATGAAATATTCAAATGTTTTCACTGCCGTCTAGTTAGACAACACTTTCAAATACAATAAATCTTACTCGATTTATCAAGTTCTTGGTAGATATAACTTCTCGTATCGTATTAACTGGAAGTGGCTGATTATGTTTTCGCAACAATTTTATACAAGATGTTTTTAAATGAATCCGGAATATTGCAACAAATTGGATTAGTTTGACGAACGCCCCAGTAATGGATTTAGTTGGAATTTTTTATTCAAAATACAGTCATACCTTTGACGTGGTAGCTTCACTTGGAACATAAACAAATAAATGAAATGAAATGAGACATCGATCATGTGCCAATCACAATTAAAATACTAACCCAACCAATTTCTAAAATATATTATTTCGTATAAAAACACCTTGTATATTGCCGATAGGAGCCAAATTTACCTATTCTTAGAGAAAAGTCAATGCAATAACATGATAAAATGGGTACAACTATATAGGGTTGCCAACTGTACTATAATATATAGTACTATTTACTATTTTATGACTCTGTGTATTATTAAAGTAGGTACACATATAGTAAGCAAACATACCTACTAAGTACATTTCGGTCCAGCCGTACACATGCGGTTTAGATTGGTTTTGAAGGCTCTTGGGACGGCAAATACTAAGTATAAGTATTTCCAAAGAAATAATTGGCAACTCTATCTGCTTCTATTGCTCTTATTCGGTATAAAGTTGCGCTGCACTAATTGAAAGGACTAAGCTAACAACATCATCTACATAAACTAAAAATAAAAGTTACAACGCTGAAAATAGGTGCTAAAGTTTATTGTTATCTTAAAGTGCTCTTAGAAATGGCTCTGTTTAAATATTCTGTGTGGCTATAATCAGTGAGCTTTTATAAACACTGATTATAGACACACAGCTTATTTAATTTTATGCCAAACTGAGAATTGAGATATAAAGCTGTGGTAACCCTAATGTTTTGGCATAAAATGGACTATCGAGCAGAGCATCTAGGGTCAAGCCCGTACTCGCATTTTTGAGTTTTTCGGTAAAATTTTACCAGCCGGTGAAAAGATTTCAGTGGAGGAACACATTGTGAGGACCTGTATGCACACACCCGAGTTTATGTTTCTCATTCTGAAAGAGCCTGTGCCAAAGACGTACCTTAATATTCAGGAGAAAATAATAATCACTGTCTCTGAGCTCAGTTGACCTAATCAAGTGAATCACCACAGAATCTAGATTGTACCTGTTCCGGATGCGACGTCAAGCGAATAATGTGAGCAACTGAGCTCACGTGACGACCGCAATGACTTGATGCACCTATCTATCAATTGGGTGATTGGCAAACGAGTCGTCCGTCCCCTTACCTTCTCAACTTTGTACCTAAATCTATACTTACAGTTTACATCCATAATTTCTAGAATGTATACACGGTTGCAACGGTCACTTTTTTTTAGGGTTCCATAGACCTACAAGGAACTTTTAAAGTTGTACCATGTTTTTTAAGGAAATATTTGAATTAAATGATTCTTATTCTGATTTGAGAAAATCACCTCTATGACATAGGCCTCCCTCAGCTACCTCCAGATAGGTACTCTGTCTCAAGCTTGCCTTCTCCACTGTGATCCATATCTTTCTTTCCATGCATAGTTTCTTCGGTCTACCCCTATTTTTTTTTCTCTTGGTTACCATTCTGTCATTCTTCTAGTCCATCTCTCAATTGTCCATTTTGATCACACATTTGATATTTTGAATGCGTCTGTTAAAAATTACAAAATTTTAATTCAACTGCCAGACTTCGCTGTTTGACGCGAGTGAAACCACAGGGGAAAGCTAGTAAATATATTATTCTATTTTATAGACAATGTGTCTTATCTGAAGAAAAGCTATCCCGTGACGAGGGGCGGAGCCGGCCGAGGGCGGCGCACGCAGGTTCTACCGCTTTTAACCCGGCGCCGCGCGCCCGCGCACCATTCGCTCGCTCGCCGGCGTCTGCGCAAGTCCCTCTCACATTTAATTTAAGCTCTTCTAATTAACGTTAACTCTTAAGTTTGACAATGATCAAAGCGGTCGTGCTGCTGTGTGTTGTGTTCTGTGTTGTTATTGGTAAGTTGGCTTTAAATTAATGAATTAATATTAATCGGTGTAATTAAGGCTTTTGTTTTAATTTGTTAAAAGAAACAAGTAACGTAAATTTTATTGTTTTCTATAACAATGTATTTAATTTAACTGATGCGTCAACATTAGCGTTAAGTGAGAAGTATTGCGAGTTAGGAACGTTAGTTTGCTGAGTCGCGCGTCTATAAATATATAAACAAATATATAAGTGCACGAACATCGACGGCAATGTACAGTCACCAGGATTAATATCTGCCACAGCGGAGCGTGCAAAAATATCTGACACGTCCTTCCGGCCCTAGAGATAGAGTCGTATCAGATATTTATGTACGCTTGTTGTGTCAGATATTGGTGCTGGTGACTGTACCATAACTACACCATATATTTCGTACCATTCAAATGAGGCCTTAAACACAGTCGATTGATACCATCAAGTTTTTACACGGCTTTGAACAATCGTGATAATACATCAAACTCATTACGATACGCTCGCTCTTAAAATTATAACGGTCATTAAAAGCTTTATAGAACCCACGCGAGCGTATTAAAACAAGCGCTGAAACAAAAACTAGCTGACACGGCAATTTATATCCTATGCCTTATGACTTATTTTGGTGAATCACGGAGCTTGGATCATGCGCAGGATTCTTCCGCGATCGTGCCCCCGGATCATCTTTTTTTTTTTCAATCAAACTTTAATGAGAGCGACAAAAAATAAATTGTTTATTGAATATTGAGGCTACCTGCCCAATTATTTTTGTTTCATTTCGTTGAATAAACATGATTAGAGACAAAAAAGGTTGACGGTTAACAAGTTAATGTTTTTTGCGCAAAAACACTATCAATCATTTTTTTTAGTTTAGCTTTTATTAAACTAAACTTCAATCGAAGCACCAAATTCATAGGTAGCAAACGTTATATATACCTATTTATTTATTATTATACATACACTTCCATTTACAAAGAAGATTAAATGCTGGCTTAAAATGCAGTTTTTATATAAGAAAATGTTTTAGGATAAAAAAAGTAGGAAGTAATTGACACTAACCTAGTCTCAACTTATAGGTCAATGTGCTCTTAAGTTACATCGAAGTGGCGGAACTGATCGCACCCAATCTTGCAACCCGTTACTTTACATAGCCAAAAATAAAAATGTCACGGCATTCCGAAAAGAACCCATCTCCAAAGCCGTTGATATTTCGCTGTACATAAAATCGGCTTAATTTCTATCTAACATGCTGTATAACACTTCAGATCAGAATCATACCCAATTAAATGACTAATTCCGAGAAAGACCTTAAGTATGAACTCATCACAAAATTCGATACCTGAACGTAGCACGTCATTGGATTAATACAAAAAAGTTTAATTGGAATTGCTTCAACGACTCATACTTGCGAATGTAAAAATCACATGTTCATTACTGTGTGCATTTAATCAGAAATCGACATTGATTGAACACAACCAGTCATGGACGAGGTATCGTGATGCTGTTTCTGCGGTTTGGAATTTTATAATAACGCAAAAACGGTGCGATCAACCCGTTCCCGGTCTGTCTGAGTGTATCCCTCGAGCGGGCAGCGGACGATGACTTCGCCATTACGTAGTCTTTTATAACTTATATAGTGCATTAAAATTTTTAACTAACTCCCCGAGCCTACCTATAAAATACGGTGTTTAAAAAAGTTCTCACGCATCTATTTTTCTGCGACTTGTGTTGAGATTTGCATAAGACAAAACGAAGCTACAAAACAAACGTTAACACGAAAACTTAGAGAACCGATAAACACAATATGTTCATTCATAGGTACACGTACGTCTTATCTGAATTTATGTTTTCTATGGTAAAGCCACATGTGTTACCAACGGATATCTATGCGAGTATTACTTCAAATAAGAATGGTGATTAAAGTAGTGAAATGTTTGCGTTACACTTACTGCACCCAACATACGATGGACTTATTTGGGCAGCTCTACTAACCCAGTTTCATGATCAAGACATGCTAGTCTGGCGTGTTTCTCTAACGAATGCCTACCTACCTTTGTAGAGCTAGGAGCTGGTGAAGCTTATATTTAAATGGAATTGAATGTTAATTCACAGTAGTTCAGATTATTTTGATTATTTATTTAAGTACAAATTCAATGTTTATTTCAGTTTAGACTTATACTATTTACATTAATACCTGACCGTGGCCAGCATACTCGTCGCAACACGTATGAATCGTCAATAAATAAGAACATATTAATTTCACAACAAAATCTGTCGGTAAAATGGAGAAAACAGGCAACTAATTTATTTAATTGTTTAGACTTTCAACTAAACTTTATAGTAATGGGAGAATAATTTAACTAAGTACCTACTTGTATAGAGTCGTCTATAGAATAGTTTTTTTGGCTGCAGCTGAAAATCAGCGCTGTGATTCTATGCCTCAGCAATGCTGAGCTGCCAGCCCTTTCGGCTACATACATTATACATATTTATTTAAGTTCGTTAATGTAGGTACTTATGCTATTTTGTTCATACCTATGCCGAATATTTTTTTTTCTTTCTTTTTATCATCGTAATCGATAAAAAGAACTATAGTATCTATAATAAAATAATTATTGTGATAACACGAGAGTATTTCATGCAAAATTTAAGTCTGTCAACTGCATTATAAGTACGCATTAAGTGATAATTAATTGACCGCGTTCCGGAGGTTAGAGTTGACGAGATATCGGTAGGTTGTCTATGTTTATTTTTAGTCCCGCATATGTACTGCAAGTTTACTACGACAGTAACAGTAGGTACTCTCGATAGCATCGCGAATTCCGAGAAGATCATGAACTATTATTATAAAGATTCAGAATTCGTAATGGAAATTAGTTATTAATCCAGAACTATGCTCGGGGCTTAGTATCTAAGGAATCGAATCAGAAATATGTAGATACTTAGAAGAACGAGGGTCACCGACGTCGCCCATGCAGCAAATTAGGTCGTTGAAGTGGCAATGCGCAAGCCATATAGCACGGAGAAGAGATTCCCTTTGGGCCGAAAAGTTCTCCAATGGGGACTGCAGATTAGCAAGCGCAGCGAAGCTCGTCGACCAACAAGATGGGCGGATGACCAGGCCTCGTATTGCCTAATGTTTCTGACGCTCGCGATCGCAATCAAATGACAGATTTCCCATAGAAAAACTGTCACTTTATTGAATCAGGCGTTACTTTGCGGAGATCCATATCAATGAACTAAAATACTGTCAACTGTCACTTTATTGCGACCGCGAGCGTCAGAAAGGTTAGGCAATACTGCTTCTGGTTAAAGCTGCGGGTCCACGGTTGATCCACTTCCAACCGAAGTAACTGGAGGTCTATGGGGAGGCCTATATTCAACAACTGGACGTCCTACGGCTGATTATGATAATGATGAATTACAAAATCTTTCGCTAGCAAAGCGGTCGGTTGTTTTATGCGATGTATGTGCGAATGTTTGACGCTCATCAATTTGCATCAGATAATCTAATTACCAAACATTGTCTTACGCGGTGAGCGCAGCAGCAAACGCATGTTTGGTAATTAGATTGCGTGGATTGTGATTGGTTGGATTAGATTTATTTATTTTTATTTATTTATTATTTATTTAGATATGCGTCAAGTCAAACGCATTGCGTTTGCGCAGAAAACAAGCGAGCGCTTGACTTTTTTCAAGGCATAGCAAATTCGCAAATTCGCAGGATAAAACTAATTAATTATAGATATGGTCTAATACAGTAGAGCTTTTTGTGAAAGAGTAAAATAAGATATTTACGCAATAAGGACAAATTTGTATGATATTTGGAACACAGACGTTACGATAACGTTAACGTTTCTTTCTGAATAATAATAAATACGAACCTAGAATAGATTAACATATAGAATAATTATTATTCCGGGATATCGCAAGGTTCTAGCGGAACAGCGATAAACGAATCCTTCGCAGACAAAGTCACAGGCAACAGTACATAAAATATGATTGGCAATAGCTGGTATAAAAATATTTAATAAGCGCTATTAAAGCCTCACTCAGCTATTATCACCTACAGAGAACACCTCGCCGGACCGTTATTATTCGAAAGCACACATACAGCCACACTGCACTTGAACTTTAAGTACACATACAAACGTAGCTTTAAAGCACAACGATGGACAATCGAAATATTATGAGCATAGCGGTCATTGCCGTGCACTCGCGTTAACGAGGTAAACTGTTATGCAGCTATGAGTTTTAACGCCTTTCTGGTAATTCGTGTTTTGTTAGAAGCTTTCAATGATACAAACAGTTATTAAGAAACCGTTCTGACGTTCGCTGGGGAATTAAGATTTTGGTAAAAATATTTTTTTAAATACATTTTCTGCTGACTCCTCTTTGTTGACCGTACTTAAATTACCATACAACCTCTGAAATATACCAAATTTCAACACATTCCGACCATTCAAATTAGGATAATAGGTATATGACTGCCAAGATTTGACTTAAATATGCCTAATTATCACGGAAAGCTTGTGAAAAAGGAATTAGGTAATAAACTTAGTGGGTTAAGCGCAGTCAGGAACGTCATTTCACGAACGCTAAAAATACTCAAAAATCTTACGTAATTTTATATTAACGCTAGCGACCCGCCCCGATTTCACACGTTTACTAATTAGGGTAGACATGAAAATTGACAGACATTAATAATTGAGGTTCATAATAACTTAACCAACAAAAAGTTGGAAAACCCCAGACTGTCCCACTTCAAAATTCAATATCTCAAAAACGGCTGAACCGATTTTGAAAAAACATGTCTAAGAAACATCACTAGAAAACCTGCTTTCAAATAAAAAAAACTTCATTAAATCGGTCCACCCGTTTAAGAGCTACGATGCCGCAGACAGACACACATAGCGGTCAAACTTATAACACCCCTTTTTGCGTTGGGGGTTAAAAATGAACTTAGAAGAGATTTTTCGAAATGTTCACGGGAAAGAGAACTTGTCAATGTTTAGTCTTCCCCAGGAGCTCATGCCAACCTGTTACTCCTTGGGACTAAGACCTGTTATGTAACTTGTTGTATTTTTGAACTTTAATAAATAAATAAATCACGTGATAAAACATAACTAGGTGCGTTATGTATAAAAATGACTCTACCAGTAAAGAGGCTCATATTTTTGTATCTAAATAAATATCTACAGACATTCGATATTGACTGCACTGTAGCCAAATCTCACGAGTATGTATGGGTACTTTAGAAGCTTGCTGGCGGGACTCAACGCCACAACGTGTATACACAAGTGAAATTGATCCACTAATCTACATTCGACCATTTCAGAGACAAACAACTGCATACTATATTATCTACGACTCTACGTAGGTAGGGTACAGTTTAATATTCTTACGGTACAAACTAATGCTACTTATTCACTTCAGTTAGATATGTACTTCTTACTAAAATAGATTATGGTATCTGGTTATGCTACGTTTGCTCGGACCTCGGTACTATAATAATAACGAGCTTCGAGTTTTTAACAACCGTTTTATTTCAAGTTAATGCTCGCGCGCAATAATTTTATAATAACTGAGTTAATGATTCTCAGTTAATTACTTTAGATATTCATACAGGATGTATGGAGAGAGCTATGCTAACTAACCCAAATTGTTTTAATGTTTTTGCCGTAGCGAAGTGCAAGTTGTTTATAACACAGTAAACGCTTGACTATAAAAACGCTGTAGCAATACCTAAGTTGGCTTTTTTATTATGACAACACTTATAGTATTCACGCACAACAACAAAAAATGGCAAAGCGTTTATTGTGACTTTGTTAGCCGTGTTTTTCTCAGTGTATGCTCGAAATATCTTAGCGTGATAGAATCCTTAATACCTACGGTATTTCCCCTAAGAACTAAAGTCACCGACATTGCTCGAAGGGTGCTCGAAGAAAAGATAACCAATAAGGGAAAAAGATTCTTGGGCGGCGACCACGAGCCGGGAGATGAAGCGTTGTAAGCCTCCCAATAAGTGTAGGTGTACCTACTGCATGATGCCATTGCAAAAAGTGGCAAGTTGTTTATTTACTGTGGCGTTCTAAGGGGGAGGTATTTGTTCAACAGTGGACGTTTTCTGGCTGATGATGATGATGAAAGATGAGAGGATGTAACTTTGATTATCTTTAATGAGCTCACTAGCCAGCATCATGATCGATCACTGACAAACTGAATCTCATTCTACGACTCTACATTACGTATGTTGCTGTGAGCTAGAGGGTATGCAGTTTCCCAGAACAGAGCCGGATGAATAAGGCACATTTTAAAAAAGAGCGTTGATTATATTTTTAATTGCCTTTGATCTAAGCAAATTTTTAATTATGATATATAAAACGATGTGCAATAAATGACAAATGTACTCGTACATAGGTATGTATACCAGTATCAATGTGACGTCGATATGTTACCGTCTCGCTAGCTTTTACTTTAACAATTTACAGTGTTCAAATGTAATGTCCGCAACGATGGAAGCTACTGCACTTTGTAAGCATTTTCTATTCACACTTTACGAGCAGCGATTTCACCCGGCCATAATAAGCGTTCATTCTCTGTTCATTGCACGCTCGAGACGCTAGCTCACAGCTGCTCACTGGCACCAAGGCAATGTATTATACCCACCTAACATCGCTCGCCGCACCACCGGTCGTGTTACCACTAAGTATGCCTTTATTGGGCTTATATAGATCTGGTACTCTACTTATCTAGTAGTCATAAAATTTGTAAGAAATTATAAGCAAGATCGCAAAATCAGGAAAAAGCGCTGCCGTAAAACACTAAGTATCACAACTTTCTAACTTAGATAGGTATAATTGCTCTTCAACACGCAATCAATAAAACAAACCAAGTACCTTTCATGCGTTAGTAAGAAGTAAAAGAAATACAACTCATAACGATGAATTAAAAAAGTTACGATGCAATGGGGTAATCGCGCGTTAAATCATCGTAATTTAATAGCCTTCAATTATGAGAAACAACTCTCCTCTGACGGAAAAAAACTTCGTCGTTATAGCGTAGCTTCTAATCAATTCTTCTTTAATAAGCGCAGCCTGTGTAAAAATTGAAATGCAACTTCACACATTTAGACATCTTTGAACCGTACTTAGTCGCCATACAGAACAACTTTTAACTTAATCATTTAACTACACTTCAAGCTTTAGGTAGTCTTTATTTACATTTCAGCTGTACTAAATATTTAGGTACCTAATTTAGTGCGATTAACCGCAAACTAATTTTATGAGAAAAGCATTTTTAATAGGCATACTAACTTTATTGCTGGCTTGCATTATATTATCATTGAAACTAGGTACCCACACATGCTTATCCGTGCGAAATTTAACTTTGCACTTGCAAGATTTGGCCTTACAAACTGACATAAATACTAACCTACATTGCAAAGTTCGTCACAAAAGTCAGTGAATCCTGGCGAAACTTAAACTTCTCTGACTACTTACCTCTACTCTCTCTAAACTCTAGACTGTTATTTGTATCCCCAAGGAATCATAGGCGTGTAGGTGACGTTTACTTACCGGCCAATAAGGCAAAGTTGAACGACCCTCACTAACAAGGCAAGCTTTAACAAGCGGTTAGCCTATCCATTATCTATTAGCGAAACGATGCATGTTATTTCTGTGTGAGGGCTGTGCAGCGGCGGGCTGTTTCAATCATAAACGTTGTGTTGGATTGCACTATCGAGACGGGAGAGTAAAGTGCCTGCCGGTTTTATGACTTTAGTGTAGACTTACAAGTTACCGTCGCAGTTCTGTGATGAGTTCCGGTTTTCGCATCTCTCTGAATTACGGATACGTTCCATTTGGCCTTTTGTTAATTTGCAGAGCGTTGAAATATATTTCACCCAGATTGATTCATTTTACAATAAAAAAACTTTCATGTTAGTTGGTTACATACATACATATAATAATATCTAGTGCCATCTACGAAGACGCGTGATTTTGTCAAAATTAGACATTAATGACATTGTTATAAGAACCACGGCACGCGTCATCGTGAATGACTCTACCTATAAACGAGTCATCATTCACCAAACAACTGAAGTACTTTTTATGAACTGTCGAAACACGATTCTCCCATATTTTTTGCAATTTTGCAAATTAATCTGGCTTTAATGGCTAAAATATTTTTTTTTTCTTACTAGAGTCGCGTCTTTAGATTATTATTTTATATGGAGTCATTCTACCCTACAGTTTAGTTTTAATGCTTTACTAAGCCGAGCTTTACACTAAATCTGGATTTAATTATTTCCTGCAATACGGTCTAAGAATACAAATCCAGTTAAAGACAGTGAACACGAATTCTACAAATCCTTTTGCAAACTTCCTCGTAAGATGTACCTGTAATATTCATATTCATTATTTCCAGAGGCGCGTCCCAAATGGCAGTTCCTGCCCCCAGTGCCAGGCTACGTGCCAGTCTACATCAGGACTGGAGACACGCCTCTCGAAGAGATCAACCCTGAGCTAGCTGAAGCCTTCCATGCCCTCCCAGCCGGCAGAAGCGCAGGCAAGGAGCTGGAAGCAGCCCCCGAAGAAACGGAGCAAGCCGACCAGCCCCAACCAGACGTGATCCCAGAAGCCAACATAGAGGGCTTGAAAGTCCCTGAAATTGACGACTCACCAATCGACCATCGCCCATACGAAAAGAAAAAATCGAAAAAGGCCAGCTTTGAAATTGTCAAGCCTGTCGAACGTAGATAGACCTAACAATAGTGTTTATTTTAGCTTAAATTAAGTTTAATTGTCGTACTTGGAGAAATTTACAGTGACATCAACGACGCCTAAATATATTGAGTGAGAGCCGGTATGCTAGCCACTCCGTCAACCCATGTGACCCATCGTCATCATTGACCACCATCTATAAAAAGATAATTTAAGCAGCTTCCACAGTGGTGCGACATTTACGCACGTGGCTTGTATGGCCGATTTGGGAGCGTCAGCTACGACCGCATAATTGGCAAATAAGGCCAGTCGCGCCCAGCGACGTAGGAGGGAGAGAAGCGCGCTGATGTCTCAGAACTCGCTTTACAGTCAGGTGGTCGAACTTCCATGCGACCTATTGTCGACGTGTTCGGTAGGTCGTAACTTCGAGAGCGTTCGAAAAGTTAAAAAAAAGTTACTTGTGTTTCCGGGTACGGCAGCGAGTGGTAAGGTAGGCTTAGTCCACAAAAGATTATTTGGTGGGTTTTTGAAAACAATTATGGTTGGAAACTGTACTTAAATGTTAGCTAAAATGTGACGACAGTTCTTCGCTAAACGAACAAACTTGCCAATTTTATATGTAACATCGAGACTTATTTTGTAAAATTAATTTTATAGATAATCGTAAAGAAATAAATTATTTATTTCAACCACTCTGTTATTTTCTAAATGGAATAAAAAATGTAAAATTCTCACAAAAATATATTTTAAAAAAAGTTAATTAATATTATAAATTATCCTTACCCTATCCTAAAATTAACCTGACAGTTAATTAATTAACTACAGAGCGACTATCACAGAAACAAAATAACTTCTATAGTCACCGCTAAAAGTAAATTGACTAAATTCAAAACATCTTTGAACATGTAGAGTTAGTTATACGATTATACGTGTTATTTTTAATTTTAAAAGCCGTGGTGGCCTAGTAGTTTGACCTGTCGCCTCTCAAACAGAGGGTCGTGGGTTCAAACCCCGGCTCGCACCTCTGAGTTTTTCCAAATTCACGTGCGGAATTACATTTGAAATTTACCACGAGCTTTGCGGTGAAGGAAAACATCGTGAGGAAACCTGCACAAACCTGCGAAGCAACTCAATGGTGCGTGTGAAGTTCCCAATCCGCACTGGGCCCGCGTGGGAACTATAGCCCAAGCCCTCTTGTTCTGAGAGGAGGCCTGTGCCCAGCAGTGGGACGTATATAGGCTGGGATGATGATGATGATTTTTAATTTGGTGTTTCCTTTTTCGATCTCGCTAAATAGTTAAAATAACCTAGTAGTTTCTATCAATTAACTGAGACCCTTTCTGTCAAAGTTAACAGAAATCAAGAAAAACACGTTGTATAAGGCAGGAGAAAATATTAAAACATATTCAAGATCTCCTCATAGTCAACATAACATTAATTTCCCAGATAATAGTCCTTAGATTTGTGATCACTTCTTTCAGTTGCTTATTTTTTAGGACCACCTGAAACAACAATACATTTTTAGTTACATATCGTGAAAAATAAAAGTGCCTTAATAATACTCTTAATAAATAAATAAAAATTACATAAATTAATTCCATTCCAACCGAATTCGAGTGCACTGACTGTGCAGCACTAAATAATTGTTTTACAATTTCGATGGTCGTCACTGTTTGCCCTACAATTATCGAGATTATTATATTGCACTGCATCTAAGACGTTAGTAATTCACAAGGTAACAACGAGGAATCTTCTATCTATAATAATAAATCTATATCTATAAAAATAATCTTCTATAATCTTCTTCTCTATAAATAAAAATGAATCGTAAAATGTGTTGCTAAGCTTAAAACTCGGGAACGGCTGGACCGGTTTCCCTAATTATTTTTTTGTTGTGTTCGTTATTGTCTGAAGGCTTTCATGGAAGAAAATTTAGAAAAATTACAACGGGGGCGAAGCCGCGGGCAACTGCTAGTTGTTAAATAGATACAAAAGATAAAAGATTTGTTTTAGACTGCGTTTCCGCCAGAGATGTGCGAGGATGCCTTGCGGAGAACGTGTTTGTTACGAACCAATAGAAACGCTTAATTTACTTATCCTCGCTCCGCCGAGCTGTTTCCACTAGAGCTGCGCTGAGCGAGGATATGTAAATGAAGCGTTTCTATTGGTTTATTATGAACACGTCTCGCAGCACATCCTCGCACATTTTTCGTTCCTAGCGGCGAGTAAAGAAAGGAAGACTATGAAAAGCTCGAGTTATATAACGGCTTCAGATGCAACGCTTCTCAGTTAGTGTACAATCACGATCGTTAACTTGGGACCTATTTAAGATCGAATATCTGTCATTTTATATGACAATTCAAAGGATTTTTTGACGAAATGTGTCCCAATTTTACTCTCGTGACCGTGGGCGAATGCGAAAGAGAATGCTCTTAAAAGTTGTACCTCTAACTTTTCCTGGGATTTTGAAATGTTTATGTTACATCTACTCAGAATCACGAGTACTATCGATTTTAATAGGTGAAAAGTGTCCCAAAATTTTTCATTCCATTACCTTTCCCATATACACTTATATGAGAGTAACGGAACGAAAGTACAAAAATATATGCACAGTACAGGTAACGGAATGGAATACAAAATTTTGGGACACTTTTTTTCACCTATTAAAATCTATAGTATACTCGTGATTCTGAGTAGATGTAACATAAAAATTTAAAATCCCAGAAAAAATGTTAGGGGTACAACTTTTAAGAAGCCCACGTACATTACATGTACAGTCGAGAAAATCGAATCGAATGCTAATCTACTAATGTCATGTAGAACATCCCATATATCTATCAAAGATTTCATAGTGAAATTGATTATAAAAATCATTTTTTTTTTTACAAAAAAGTAAAACCGACTCCATAAAAATAACAAAAAATGGAACCGACTACAAAACCCTTGAAAATATTTTTCTATATAGGTACCTACTAGCTCGAAGTCGGTGCCTCAGAACGAGCCAACAGGAGTGGAACAATAGTCGTCTACCTCACCTACATACTACAGCTACATATCATGATCGTTTATAGACGCGCGAGCATTACTTAGCTTTGACGAGTTCCATTGGCCATCTACGGTCTTCCTCATCAGGTAAAAAATACAAACATTGGAACATAGAACCTCCTCCTTTTTTGAAGTCGGTTAAAAAGGTCCACCCTGGTACTTGAATGCCACTGTTCTTAATTTCGCAGAATAAGGAATTTCGATTCGGAATTCAGAAAAATAATTCACATAAATAATTCATGTAAATACATCACACACATGCGTTTATTTCAATTCTGTACGCACAGGCCACCATGCGAAATTTCGAATCGGAGAAAACTTCGGACGGAAAACTACTGTTTGTATGTGGTAGGTCCATAGATTTGTATCTTTGGAATCTCAATCGTTCCTTCCTATCACTTCTTTCTATCACATGGTGTTGGATAGAAAGAGATAATAAATACTATCACAACCAAATCGCAAACTGTGGAAAGTCGCTCTACAATCCGTTTTGGACACACCAAACCCCAACAAACCAAATTACAACACCAAATTTGTCATATTTTTTATAAAACTGATACCAAGAAAACAGTTATCGAATCGAGAACGCCAGCAACATACCTGATCGGTTAACTCCCGATTCTCTTCCAGATCTCGTCTATAGGACTCGGTGTTTCGTCTTTCATCCAGCGTTTTGTTATCGGCTTCATCCTTGAGAGGGATCAGGCTTTCCATATGGGTATACTCCATGCCCTGAAAATATATTATAACAACTTATAGTTAGTTACAATGAAAACAATCTGAAAAAAAATATTGAATCAGGTGTTACTAGAGGGGTTCATATCAATGAACTATAAACAATTACTTTGCTCACCCGCGATCGTACGATAGCTACGTCTATGCTTCAAATGTGTGTTCATATAGCTCCTCCACCTCCACACTGTGGGAACTCACACAAACCCAACTATCACCACCACCACACTACACTGACCTCAGAGCAATAAAACCGTTCATCATTCTACCAGATGTTATAAAACAAAGAAGTTCTTAATCCCCCCACTAGGCCTGCGTGGGAACTACAGCCCAAGCCCTCTCATTCGGTTGGCAGGCCTGTGCCCTACAGTTGGACGTACATAGGCCGAGACGACGATGACGTTTGTTATGTTATTTACCTGACAGGTTTCATTGCACTTGTCATACACGAGTCGGAGCCTCTTGAACAAGAGTCTGATCGTGCGCAGCTGTTCTTGCATCTTGGTCTTCTTGTCATTGCTTGCATTTTCACCGATTTGGGTGCCATTTGGAGGCTGAAAAGTATACAATAAATAAATAGATATGGTAACTGCGTACAGATATAGTGAATAATATAATTTCCATCCGGAAAAGTCGGATCTCAATAGAAATACGACGGCATCTGACGCGTCAATCAATTATTGTATTAATAAGTGATATTTTCATATCCGTTAATACTAAAGCTATTTGAGGGAGTACGATAAATCTGTAACTATATTTTGCTGGCTAGTTGCATTACAGTAGGTACACGTCAAATTAAAAATCTTCTAAAAATTCACATAATAAAAAAAGCAATTTTTTGCCCCTAGCCGCGATGTATTTTATTGTTAGTGACCCCATGATCACATTATTTATTGCATTATCGTCTGTTAAAATCTTTCAGGTTATTAGAACCCACGGTGTATAAGTATTTAAATAATAAGTACAATAAGATAGCAAGTGGTAATGGTGCAACACTTACTTGGATTGCTTTTAATGTCTGGAATACATCTTGTGTTCTACTTACAATATCTTGAACTGTTTCCTGGCCAAACCTGTTAAAAATATAATAATGTAATAAACACTATTGAAGAAAAAACAACTAGGTAATCAATACACAGGCAATCTCATATGCAATAAAATATTCTTCTTAAATCTATCTTTAAAAATGTAACCGATTTATCAACACACTTTATTTCATATTTTGCTATTATGTACTTTTAGTGGGATTTTTATATTTTAAGTACAGTACAACCAGAATGTTAGTGTCGCTCGGGACGCGTGGGTTTTCTTCGATTTCCTGAAGATTTACATCATATGAGAGAAATAAGTTTTTGTTAAAAATTTCATTTTTAATACAAGCTTTTTTTGCTGACTGTACTTTTTGTCGACTTTACTCGCATTTGCATACCAAACTTCAAGTCGATGCCATTGACCGTTGAAGAGTTCCGTCCTGCGGAGACGATCCTGGCCGGACTACCAGATTATTCTATTGTCACGCAATTTACATAAGTATGCCAGATTTCAAGTCAATCTGACTACTGGAAGTTGGTCAAATTTAACTTGCAAAATTTGATCACAGACACAGACAGATAACGGGACAGCTAAACCTAAATAAAAGCTAGTAAAATAAAACCATTTTCTGTTTAAGCTTCCGAAAACTATAAAACTATCTGTTTACCATTTAACTTGAACCACTAGGCTTCCACAATCAATAATCATTATTGGGACCAGACTAATTCTTCTCTTATGATACTATCCCTTCTTTTACAGCAATAACCAAATAAAATGAATACCGTATCTCAACATACTTGCACAGCGAGGCAGTGTTAAAGTCTTTATTCTGCTGGGGCTGCACGGGCGCGGAAGGCGCGGGCGCCGGTGGCGCGGCCGTTGCCACTGCCACAGGCTGCTGCATACCACCTAAGTGAAAACAGACTTTAAACCCCAATTCTTCTTCCTCTCTCGTCCTCTACTCAATGCTTATTTATTTATTTATTTAATAGACACACCAACAAAGTACAGAGCAATTACATTTACCACTTAAAATTAATAGTAAACTCGCCAAGCCCGTAACTCAATGACAGGCATGCAACAACATTTACCATGAGAACTAAACGGACAGTAAATACTATGCTTAGTGTAACATCTGTCTCTGCACTGAACTGTTCAATGTATCTAAGATAACTGTATCCTGAATGAGATCACAGTGTTTGGGCAAAGTGATTGATATGGACCTCCGTAAAGTAACACCTGGATTCAATAAAGTGTGTCCTGTGCATTTTCCGGCATTATATAGATACTAGAGACCCGTTGCGGCGTCGAAACACCGCTAGAATATGATAATTACGTTAGTCAAATAGAAAAGGAACCACAATAACGAAAATAAGTTTTTGGAATTTTTAAATACATAAATATACACATAAAACATATTTCTCTTATCTTTATTTTTGTTTTCATTAGATATTCTACAAATCATGTTATCCATATTAATATTATATATTATTATATTATATTACGACTGATCAACGTGATTTTTGGCATAGAAATAGTTTATGGGCCCAATAGACATAGGCTACTTTTTATCCCGGAAAAATGCACAGTTCTCGAGGGAACAGCGCGCGATAACCAAATACCACGCAGGCGGAGCCGCGGGCAAAAGCTAGTATATATATAAGTTAGTTTGCAAAACTACTAAAATAATGTTCAAACCTTGTTGCTGGACTTGTTGGGTAAGTCCTGGATTGGGTGCACTACCAACCCCCACTCCCATACCCTGAAAATATTAAAAATCTTACATAATCTAGTGAATATAAAAGTTTTTGAATAAAACACACCCATACCAGCATTAATACCTACTCAAAGTAATACACAATTTTTATATATAAATAGAAACCATATTAAGTCTTGATTTAGGAGCACAATTTTAGTGCAAATTTAAAAAAAAAACTCAAATGTTTGACTGTGCAGTGCATAATGAATTATCAACATTTTTGATTATCTATTAAACAGCAACTGGCAACTCATTCGTCATTAGGGTGTTATATTGTAAAGTAAAATAAACAATATCCAATTGTAGCTACAAACCTGAGGGCCCATTCCCATAGCTCCCATCTGATTCTGCATTGCTGCCCCATAAGGTGGCACCATTTGGTTCCCCATGCCAACCATACCACCAGGGTTGGCCATAGGTCCTCCCATCACTCCTGAAAAGAAAATGTCAGTGTGTCATGAAGACTGAATTGTAAGGTTTTCTTAAAGAAAATGATGACTTTGAAATAAAATAACATATTTATAATCAACCTCATTGTATAATAAAGTATTTAAGTGCTACACCATTTTGTATGGCCAACCATTCCTACGTCCAAATAAAGGCATTAAGGCTGAATGTCAAATTATGGGAATTATGTTATATACATTTTTTGTTTGTAATTGTTAATTAGTTGTTCTGTAAATGTTTTATTATTCAATTAACTATATTTAATTATATAGTAGTATTTTCATAAATTTTCATATATACAGGGTTCAGGCAGAGATCTATTAATATCTAACAGTCCTCAGAACTCAGAGGGGCATCATTTTTGAAAATTTTGTGATATCTTCCCGTCCAAAATTCTAGAGTGGCTGACTGCTGTGGACAACTGGTGGATGCAAGTAGTGAGTTGTCATTCATTGTGGCATTCTAAGGGAAAGGATTTTGCTCAACAGTAGACGTCTTCCAGCTGATAATAATATGAATAGTTATGATATGAACATTCTACATATTTACCTGCCATCTGGTTAGGCATGGGTTGCATCTGCCCACCCATGGGAGCGCCACCAAAGCCTGATCGCATCGAGCCGGCGTTACCCGGAAAGTTACCGGGAAACTGATGTCCCTGGCCAGCCATTACAAAGGCTTCTAGGTTAAGAATTACACTGAATATTTTTCCCACCACGTTCAGCAGTAACCAAAAAGTAATCTAAGCCAAGCAATGAAGATACAAGTGCTTGCCACCAAGATAAGGCATTCTGACAATGATTATAATTAAAGTTTAACATAAAGAGACGCGAACACAAACACCAAACGAACGAAGCGAAACTCGATCTATATGACAATGACAAAACAAATGTCAATTTTGTTTTGACAATGAAAGTTGAAAACTGACGGTGACATTGACTGCCGTAGCTAGAGCGCTTTTTTAAGAGTTTGTGGCTTGGTAGTGAGATATTTTAGCCAAGTGAACCAGTTGTTATAAACCCGGATTTTTAATCCCATGGAAAAAATATAAACAAAGGTGTGGCCGTTATCGAAAAACATTTGCAGAATTCGGGATATTTTATTCTTTCCACATTTGCCAGAAATCGACTTAAAAAACTGTATTTCTTAATCAAAATAAAATTTATTAATTTACTGATGAAAATCTTTACTTTGGCATTTACTACGCTTTGGTATATTAATTTACAAAGAGAGTACTGTTTTCGTATGCATAATTTATTTATTGTCCTGGTATTACACCTGGTTTTTAAGCTGTGGGCCGCTTGACGCGAGACGTCACTCAATGCACTCACATTCGAGACTGAATGAGGGCTATCGCGTATGAATTCGCCGCTAGAGGCACTAGTGTAGCGTGAGGTCTCCGAAATGTCAAATCTCATAGTTTTTGGGTGAGCTACGCGGGTTTATTTATAATTAGAATAATTGGAAATATTTTGCATTACCTGAAATTAGTTATGGCAATTATGCAATAAGGGGCAATGAATGTCTGTGTTTTGAGACAGTTTTGTCTTTCGAAAAATTTGTCCTCCCTTTTTTCCGAACAAAACGGGACTACGCAAGACTGTGGTTGCTCGATATTTTTATGGTACGGTTTTAAGATAAGATTAAATATGATTTTAATGTAATCTTTGTTTAAACGCCCGTAATAACAGACTTTGAAAGCGACACTTAAAAACCTCACGCAACAGTGGCGCCATCTAGAAATACAAAAAACACTTTTCCAGTGACTCTTGTTCTGTTATTTTTTTAACTTTCGACATTGTTGTTATATTTTTATTGTAGTTAAGTTGTTCATTGTTACGTTTTCCGTTGTTTTTCTTTCATTTTTTTATGAAAGGATGGACTCCGGCCGGTCCGAGTACTTCTCGCTCAAAAGACGACTTGTAAGTTGCCTCCCGTAAAAACGGCTCTTTTATCGAAAATAGAAAAAACATGGCAACAACAGAACTTTATATAATATTTCTAGCGGACCCTTACCTTGAAATCCCCTGAAATGTCACTTTGACAATGACGAAACTTTGTTTACATTTTTTATGTGGGATTAAAAATTCGGGTTTAGTTATAAATTATTTCTAGATGTAGGTAGGTTTTCATTTAAAACGAACGAAAACTACTAAATATTAAAAAAAAGTGAGAAGTCCAAACGATGGTTGTTAAGTTAGTATCGAAGAGAACAGTCAAAGGTTGACTGGCAGAGATCCCTTCAGAGATAAGTCCGCCTTTGTACTTAACACTTTATTTTTTTTCTGTAACCTTTTTGTACAATAGAGTATAAACAAACAAACATTGAGGACCGGACCTCACAGTCACAGTACTTACAATGCAGAGGAACACCTACGAGGCCTGGATAGGTAGCGGTAGCATGAGTTTTAGTAGGGAAAGCTAAGCTCTCTCCATAATTATAAAGTGCTAGCTGGCATCCCCGTCCCGTCTCATATATATAATTATAGAGAATACCACAGAGAATACTGATGCAATAGGTAGGGTAACGTATATTTTATACCTTAGGCTGCTATTCAAGAGTAAAACTACTAAATGATTCTCAAGCAATCTAAGCCATTATAATTTTCCTTGAAACTTAGATATATATTTTATTTTTTTTATACGACTGGATGGCAAACGAGCAAGTGGGTCTCCTGATGGTAAGAGATCACCACCGCCCATAAACATCTGCAACACCAGGGGTATTGCAGACGCGTTGCCAACCTATATACTAGATATACTTAAAAGTTAATGGAAATTTAGACTCTACCTAGTTATAAAGCTCTAACATCGAAAATAGCTAATCTTCTTCTTTCCTTCCCGAGGAATTTACCTCCATTGATGGAGAAAATTGCACAATTTCTTAGAACTTTCGTAAATAAAAATGAGACATTTACTAAATTCCGGAAATCCGGCTATGGATCGATCGATATTATTTTAAAGACTCAATGGGCTTTATTTCATGTCGTGACGTATGTATAGTTAATAGGTACTTACTCGTACAGTCACCAGCATTAATATCTGCCACAGCGGAGCGTGCAAAAATATCTGACACGTCCTTCCGGCCCTAGAAATAGAGTCGTATCAGATATTTATGCACGCTTGTTGTGTCAGATATTGGTGCTGGTGACTGTACCAATATTATTTACTTGGCCTCATCTGCACTTTTCATTAGATGAGAGAGGGGTCAGCCACGGACCAGTTATGTAGTATGTACCTTTGTAAAAGATATAGTCACTAGTAGTGTAAAAAAAACTTTATTCTATACTAGTTTCAAATTTTCTACTATATGTAAGTATATTGTTTTCACGCGGTTTTAGGAAGTTTGTCTAATTATTTTAGGCGTATGCCTTGTGATTGTAGATACTTGTAGATAAACCGACAAAAGCTCCACTCGCAGTAGAACTTTTTAACAAAAATGTCCCAATAGTTTCCTTTATCAATACAATATGATGAATACCAACCAGCCATCCAATCCAACCAGCTGAAAACCAGCGCTGCAGCTCTGGTTACAGGGCTACGGCACATGCTGAGCAGAGTCCTATTGGCATCACACTACAGCGCAACGTCTCTAATTTCTATCTCTTCTCCTTTTCATGTTTTTACTTTATTTTTGTTGTGATGTAGTGTGTTTTTTTAATGTAAATAAATGTTGTAAGTTTGAGTTTGAGTTTAATGGTTTACTGAAATAAGATCGGTCAAGCTTTCGATGGTTTACCTACTTACACCAAGTACATACTTAATACCTACTTACGACAGAGGGCTAGGATCAACGTATAGGTTTGGTTTGCATTTAGCAGAAAAAAAACACCAACTTTTCCCTTAAGATTTAATTTTTCATTTTATGTTTATCCTATATTAAGTACATTATAGTATAAATTTAAATTAATGATAACAATTATTAAGTTTTATTATGATTTCACATTTACAATACATAATATATTTAGATATAAGTATTGTGCTTAAATTACTGCGATGAAATGCACTAAGTATAGTGGACATTTTGGCGTGATTAGCCTAGAAACTTTGGGAAATATATATAAAGGTTTTATTAATATTTATTTGGATATGTTATAATGTTGTTTATCCAAAAACTATGCATTATGTATGTAGTCTAGTATATATATAAATAAGGCAAGATGGCCACAACTATGGCTAACACGTGTCAATATTTATTTGGTATGCATTTAATATTTAGAATCTACTTAAAATAATAATGTATATTGTGTACATTTCGATATAATTAAGGCCGAACCTTGATGAGCGCTCAGTCGGTATGGGTGCTTTAACCGTCGTACTCAAAGACATAAAGTGACGCTTAACTCCTTCATTAGTGGCGATTTTAATATGAATTTTTGTCGAAGAAACGAGTTTAATGTCATTTACGTCTGTAGAACGACAGGAGATTCGATTCGGCCGGTAAATATTTAACAATTTTTATTACTCTTCCACATAATAAATAGTTATCAACGTGTAGATTTACAAATATCAACAAAATAAATTACGAATAACAGCATAATACAATAATTAAAATTATCTTATCTACTATGATTCAGTGATCTATATCTATCTGTCTAGTGCTCCTAACTTGTACTAAGTCACCGGCCAACGGTAAACAACTGAAAGCAATTCAATATTTACTTTTCGACATTCAGTTACTGGAAAAAAAATAGATACCTACATAGGTACGTTTGTTATTACATTTCGTAGTCGACATAATTATAAAATGTCCTATTTTATCTGTCTGAGAAGTAAAGACGATATTTTTTCGTGGTCTATTGTAGGTATAGTAGATATTATCTAGATAAGATACTTTTATACTTGAATTCTTAATTCATATTGAGGCCGGCGGACATTGAATTCATTAAAATAACTTTACTTATATGGACTAGTCATTGAATTATTCTAACTAGTAAGTACTCTCTACCGCTTTGGAGAATGAACCCTAAATTACGAAGAGGCAAGTACAAGAAAATATGACGTTTGCAAGAACGCCACTAACTACTATTACTTACCTTATTATATTAATTTTAATTAGCCGTTTTATTGCTCCCCTTAAAACTAAACCAAGCCCCGCTTAGGGCACATTGAGCAATGCGGACATGTCAATAAAGACAGAGAACAGAACAAGCTAGACTTAACTAGTGCCTTGTTAGATTGCTTTCGATTTGCAATTTTATATTTTGTCTTCTAGTATCTGTTCAAATACCTCCGTAACTCAAGATTTAACTTTTTATATTTTCGACCAATAAGCAGTTTTTCAGAGTTTTTCAAGTACATTTAACAGTTGCACGTAATTATGTAATAGATACCTCTATCCTTAAACCACCACCTGTGCAGTACACAAACAACAAAATATCCAAATATTTGTTTTGTTTATAAAATAGCCTCAGATTATCTAACCGTGTGATTCTTATTCTATGCTCACGCGAAGTTTTATAGACATTATTTGTAACGAAAGCTGAATTTAAATTTAAGTATACAGAGAGCCCTAAAGCGTTTCGGGCTTACCTACACTTAGGCTAAAACAAAATATGATGTCTATATGTGCTGATGGTGTTATATTATAGTAAAAGTAAGGTATCTACATAAAATATAGATATACTGAAATCAGGAAGTACCTCCATCAAACTTCGTTTCTCGGACGTTAGCTGCCTTACAATAAAAATATATCGCAATATTCTGGTAAGACTTCGTCTCACAAGCTGCAGAAGTCAATATTCGATGATCATAAGTTATGTTTTATTGTCATTTAACAGCTGATAGGTACATATATTAAAATCAAGTGTGTAGGGCAGGGGTGGCCAACTTGATTCGGCCCAAGATCTACTGTTTACTGGCGAAACCCTGTGCGATCTACCAATTCTCGTACATACTTCTTGAAATCTTAAATGAAACAGCATAGTTCAGGATTTATATTTTTTGCCTTGCCACGATCGACTGGACTAATAGTCGCGATCGACCGGTCGATCGCGATCGCCGGTCGACGCGTTGGCCACCCCTGGTGTAGAGTAGGACTTTATAATTGTATTAAAGAAAATATACCTAGAAAAGTATATCTTAATCTAGCAAGTATAAAAAATAGGAAATATGATTTACATAAGTAATGTGATGTCAGGAAGTATGAATGAATCAGGCAAGAGCTTTGTTTAACATAGCTACGTATAATACATCTAATATATCTACACGTACTCCAGGGTTCCCGTGGAAGCACGAGCCCAACCGGCCTGAGATGTCGGAAGTACCATCAAGTATCTTAATACTACTAAAAGCTCAGAGCTTTGGTCGACGCATAAAATTTTTGGTTGAAACCATGTCTATCAAGTAGTAGTAGAAATTGATTTAGTTTAGTCTAACTATTTGGCTTCCCTGTGGTAACAAACGGCCTGTTCGACTTATTTTTTTTATATTTCACATTTTACCAAGTACACTGGGCACTACGATTTCCTATACGTCCATCTGGAAAAGCCGAGTATTTCCCGGCCACATTTACCTATCTTCATCACATTTAATAACCTACTCCCGTCGTGGCCACACATGCGCCGCTGTCGAATATATCCACTAGCCTTAATAAGATATCCAAGGACTAATTTTGGGTCAGATCTTAAATCTTCTGGCGTCTGTGATAGTTTAGTCGCCGGGGGTTGGTCGTTACTGCATGCGGGCTTCTTGTAGTTGTGGGGGGTAGGATAGTTGGGGCAGAAGAGGTGCCTGGACTCCGCCACTCGGTAGAGCGTAGTACGGCGACATGTAGCCGGCACCACTGGCCGCCGCCGCAGCGGCTGCTGGAATCAAAGGAAGATCGTGTTAGCAGAGTTATTGCAGTTTTACGTCCGGGAAAAAGGGTAAGAGCAATCACAGAACTAAAGTGGAATAGAAATGGTCCCTCCTCCATATTTTTTTCATCATCATCATCATCAGCCGGAAGACGTCCACTGCTGAAAGGCCTCCCCCTTAAAACGCCACAGTGAACAACAACTCGCCACTTGCATCTACCAGTTGCTCGCAACTCTCAAGATGGTGTCATTCCACCTTGTGGGAGGCCGGCCAACGCTTCATCCTGCAGTTTGTGGTCGCCACTCGAAGTCTCTTCTCCCCTAACGGTTATCTGAATTTTTTCATAGATTTTACTAAATTACTGACGGTACTTATCAAAGTAACTAGGTCTATATTAATGCATTTACTAAAACTTGTAATAATTAAAAAAATATGTTTAAAAAAAGTTGGGTCTTACATAATTGATACGTACCGGCGGCGGTAGCGTAGGGGTCGAATCCTGCCGCGGCGTACTGTTGCTGGTACGCGGCGGCGCCCTGGGCGGCCGCGGCTTGGTACTCGTACAGGTGGTTAGCAGCGGCCATTGCTGCCGCGTGCTGCAGCTGAGGCAGCTGCACTAGACCCCCGGCGCCTGACGTCACGCCACCGCCCACCCCGCCCATCGCTCCCATCGTGTACCCCGGCGTGCCGTACACGTAACCTGGCGACAACCTGTCAACCCAAACGTACAAATCAGACTCCACACTCCACCATCGAAGGCAGACAACCTGCGCTAAGGGATCCAGCCGATTCCCGAACGCACTTTGCCGAAACCCCGAGATGACCGTTCACGTAAAGCGGTGTACTTACTCAAGGTGTTTTGAAATTGATCCGGGATATATCTGCAGGGTAGTGGTTAGGTTGACTGAACATCTCTAAGAAGGTTTTTCATCTAAAAATTTCATTCAACATGTACTTCATAGTCATGAGTTTGACGCGGTACACTCTAAACATTACAATGTAAAGAAATATTGTCGGCCTCATTTTAACAAAACTGAAAAAAAAATACTGGGATGTTCAGTGAAACTAATCCAACCACCTGCTGAAATAATCCAGAATGATTTTAAAACACCTTGCATACAATGTGTTATTTTTGATTTCCGTTAACTTTAAGGAAACATTCAACATGTCATATGTAGATAAAATTAACCAAGACACTTTGGTCTAACTTTCTGTAGGTAAGTCGACAAAAGATAATCAAGAATTGAGATAATTAATTATGCTCAGTAAAGCATGCAGGGTTAAAGTTTTTAATTTATGACGTTTCTCAAGATCCATAGGTAACTGAAGAGTTTATATTTCACAGCAAAAATGCGTTTTTTATGTCTCTCTTATGTGTCACGTTAGTGTCCCCCTCAAGCTTGTTTTAAAAATTGGATCTTTAACAATGATGACGAAGTTACATTATTTTTTCGAATTGGCCAAAAACTTTCCAGGCAGTCAATCGAAAAGTCATTCGAAAAGCGAGTCACTTGTCGAAGTTAACGAAAATCAAGTAAAGCACGATGTATGTATAGCCAAACAGATCTGTGAAAGGTCATCAGTTCTTCATTAATAAATACTTGTCAAAAACAGAACTGTCATCACACTCTATAAGTACCTAGCCCTCTTTGCAGCTTCGACACGGCACGAGCAATCTAGTTTTGTTATGTTAGTAGACATCGATCAACGACTATAATATAAAACTGTAAGTAGGTATGCAACGGTTCGGAGCCAGTGGTATGTCGCCGTGGAGGAACCGCCGCCGTGCGTCATTGCCAAAAAATATATTTTAAAAACTATTTAAAATAGAGCAAGCGGCAGCGTCCACTCCGCCTCGCCAGAAATATCCGCATCATTCGTCTTTGCTTGCCTTGTTTTATCTTGAGTCGCGACGCTTCGCTGGACTCACAAAATTAAGATTAAGATACCGGCGCGTGTCAATTACGAAACACGGAGAAGTTTTGGGTTCATTAGTGCAGATAATCTACCTCTAATAAATCTTAATGGCTACCTATAACGAAGGTAAATTGTTGGAAAAGTTCCAGAATATAAACATAAGATAAGACATATGGTAAAATAGAAAGAAATTAAGGGAGGACACCTAAACGAAGAACAGGTACATAATTCTCTTGGTAACTAACTAATTGAAATTATAAAATTCAATCTTGTTTGACAGAAAGGGTGTAAAATTACGTAAATTTCGCATGATTTCCGTTGCGAAAGCGGTCAAGTGTGCATTGTAGTGGCTCAGCTGAACGGCTTTGGCACGTCAGCGTTTTCTAAGGGCTCTCGTAAGGCCGCGCTACTAGCAATCGACGGCGTACGAACACGATTTTGCTTCTTATTCTATCACTATAGTAGTCGATAGAGAGAGCGACTGATTGTCATTAGGGATTCAGTCGTTTGGATTAGACGGGAGGACGAGAAAGCGAGCAGGCGCATGCGTGGTCCACGCCCGCCCTCACGCTCCGCCCGCCCAACACGCCCACCTGTGATCTACAGGAGCTATTTGCTAAAGTAATGCCTACTTAATTACATAGGTTGTACTTCAGCAATTACATAAGTAAACCAACTTCGCACAATTTATTACCAGGAATAATTAAATAGTCATATAATTTTCTTGCTTGCTTGTAAGACAGTATTCTTGAGACTCTATATATTGTATATTTCGTAACAAACCTGTTCATGTTGATATTACAAAGGGATAAGTATAATAGGGACTAAAAAATTTGAGAACCACAAACTCACAATGTCTGAGTCAGATTTCGATTACATACAATGAGGTTTGATAAAGGTCTGTTAGTAGATCACATAGTAATTAGTCAGGCAACATATTTACTGGTCTTTTGTGTAATGAAAATACTAAAGTACGTTTTAGTTTATCAGTTTACGACTAAGGTTCTATTGAATATGTATTTAAGCCCATTTTATTACCACGGACCTTTATAAAATCCAATTAAAGTTAATCGCGCTATATTCATAAAATATTGAAACAATTCTATGAGAAAATTAAAATTGGCAAGAAAGAGGTAAAGGGTGTACATAAATATGTTCCAATACTTCCAATACTAAATAAAAAATACAATTAACACTCACAACACAGCGGCTTAACTGGCGTAACATCACACAAGCCCAAGTATCTAACCACAAAATAAAGTTCAAACACAGAACAGCCTAGCAGCAGGTTACAGTATTTTGTAGATTCAATCAAAGTAGAATGTCTAAGGTCCTGTACAGACGGACTGCATTCAAGCTACAAAGTCCACTGTTGCGTGAGGTAAAGTACAAAAATAAATTACGGGCGTGAAAACAAAGTTTAGATTAAAATCATATTTAATACACCTTACAACACAGCGAGCATAACTGGCGTAACATCAAAAAAGCCCAAGTTTCTAAAGACAAAACTGTCTCAAAACACAGACATTCATTGCCCCGCAGCATATTTGCCATAATTAATTTCAGATATTGCAAAATATCAAAGTAGAATGTCTAAGGTCCTAGCTCACAAAAACTATGAGATTTGACATTTCGAAGACCTCACGCTACACTAGCGCCTCTAGTGGCGAATTCATACGCGATAGCCCTCATTGAAGTCAGAGTGCAGTTGTGCCGACTGCAATCGAACTGCAACGAAAAATGTACGGGCAGTCGGCAGTTGCGGTTGCGTTGCAGTTGGAATGCGGTCCGTCCGTACTGGCCCTAAAATATCTTATTGGTGTTTTAACTAATCATGTCAGATTGCATCTATTTCGCTGACTTAGTGTAGGTACCTACTCGTATGTATATCTTTTGTGAAACGTCATTTAATAACTAATATATATATATTAAACAGATGTAACGCAGATGGTTTTCCATCGTATTTTATCGGAAAAGTTCGTATATCGTGCTCTCTCAATGAGGGCTATCGCGTATGAATTCGCCGCTAGAGGCGCTGGTGTAGCGTGAGGTCTCCGAAATGTCAAATCTCATAGTTTTTGGGGCGAGCTACGCGGGTTTATTTACAATTAGAATATTTTGCATTACCTGAAATTAATTATGGCAATGCGTTACGGGGCAGTGAATGTCTGTGTTTTTAGACAGTTTTGTCTTTCGGAAACTTTTGTCCTCCCTTTTTTTCCGAACAAAACGGGTCTGCGCAACACTGTGGTTGCTCAATATTTTTATGGTACGGTTTTAAGGTGTATTAAATATGATTTTAATCTAATTTTTGTTTTCACGCCCGTAATAACAGACTTTGAAAGCCACACTTAAAAACCTCACGCAACAGTGGCGCCATCTAGAAAGACAAAAAACGATAGCCCTCATTAGCTGTAAATTTTTCATTTTGACATTTGACTCTAAATAATAAATTTCCATATTAATGGATATGAAAATGTCACTCGTTCAATACAATAATTGATTGACACTTCTGCTGCCGTCGTATTCCGATGGAAAAGAATTATGCTCTAATCTGTACAGACTAATCATGACTACGCTAAAAATAATATAATAATAAGCAAAAAAATTTTTTTTACTTAGTAAATAAAAATAAAAATAAAATATTTTATTAAATAGAAAAAATAACAGTTTACATAAAAAAGGAAGAATAATTAAAAACAAAAAACATGAAAACATAAAATTTATATTTTTTTATTGATTGACGAAGCATGTGACTGAATATTTTTATGTTTGCTAAAATTGCCTCGAGGTTTCGACCACATAGGTAGTAGTCGTGATTAATCCTAGATAATATATTATTAGTTACGAGTGAGAATCGCGAAAGTTTAAAACATTGTCATTTAATAAGTTCCAATGTTCACCACCAATATTGGTGACGACACTTTAATGACTTATATTGTACTTCTTCTACAATGTGACCCCAGGGGGTCGCGACCCATAGGTTGAAAAACAGGTAGAATCTACTTTAATATAAATAAGTAATTAAGTACATGAACTAAGTTAATGTTTGTAGAAATGCTAAGGATAACAAAGTAAAAAGCTATTAATCGAATGACACTTTCACTTGATTGTTTTTCCATTAGGAGTAGAGTTGCTTTGAATAATATATGTTGTGGTGATCCGGTGAGCGTGCCTGCAGGGCTACTACGAAATTCGAAAATCGAAGTTCGTATCGTACCGTCCCTCTCGCTCTCGTATTAAATAATATAAGCGTCGGCGGGACGGTAAGATATGAACTTCGATTTTCGAATTTCGTAGTAGCCCTGCTGATGGATGGCTGTTAAGTGCGCGCATCGATCGGCGAGGATATAGAGCAGGGCGGAGGCGGAAGGCTTCGCCAGGCTGGCGCGGTGGACGTGGGGTGGTCTCCTAAGGAGCAGACGCACGGCGGCGGAGAGGCGGCGCGGGCGCACGCGGGTCGAGCGAGCGTGCACACCTACGCACACACGACGCACTCTCGACACGCGCTACCCTTCGTACGACCTAAATATTCTTAGTAAGTGTATTAAACGAAATCCACCACCAACAAAACTCAATTCCAATCAACAAAATGGTACACGAACACGGCAGAAAACATAAAAATTAAAGAAAACATTGAAGTGTCGAGAACGATGCGTATAGGTGTCACTGCGGTGAGCGGCGCCCGCGGCGGCTGCGCCGGCGCCGGCGCCGCCCACGCTCCGATATAGCATTGTAAAACGTAAACATTAAAAAACCCAATCGACTAAGTCACACCCAAAACGAAAAATCCACTCTCACGCTCACGCTTGCCATAGATACCTATGTGAAATGTTTGATAATTTTTAGTCTAGGTGTGGTCCTTCGGCCGCCGCGCCGTTAGCCGTCCGGAGACACCGCTCGCCTCATCTACCGAGACAAAAGTCAGCTCAGCAATCTACGCTTCAATAAATAAGTAGGTACCTAAATATACTGCTTATTCTATTTAGTTTGGTCTCATCTTGGCAAAAACCTCTTCTCCCTTGATTGATTTAAAGCCTAATCGTCGTACCTTGCATTTCCTGAAATACCTAAGTTAGGTTATTGTTTTACTAGTCTCCCATTTTAATTGGTATCTAAGCATAATGATCAAAATCTTATATAAATCTTCGACTTTCATTTGTGGCGAAGTGTCGAGATGCATTTAGCCCTTATACGTGTTCCATGATCATGATAGACACCTGAATCTATCAGTTAGTCTTTTACTAATTTTATCATAATTCGTGGCTTTTTCTGTCCTGTTGAGCATCGATATCTGATTTTTGTCTCGTGAGATGTTTAGAGCGGCATGCGGCGCCGCTAGTGCTGGCAAATGTCAAAGTGTTGAACCATTGAACATCGATACAGAGATGCGATGAAGGCAGGAAGCACGACGGCACTTACCCATAAGGACTGGGAAGCACTGTCTGGTAGCCGGCGCGGACGCCTGCCGCCGCCGCCGCCAGTCCGAATCCTGCAACAATTTAGCCTATTTATAACGTTATATCAGTGTTAAGCTATTCTAATATCATCTTTACTTAGTAGACAAAAAAAGGGGAAACTAAAATACTACAAAAAAAACATTAATCTTTCATCATTCGTGTTTCGAAACTTGATATTTACATTCTCACTTAGCGGAAGTGGCTAGAGAAGATTTGAAACTGAAATATATCACAAACATTTTGGACCACTTCCAAATGACACAAGAGTGAACTTAGCGCAGGCAACGTTAAAATGTTAATTTCTTTTTATTGCATTGTTAAGTCGCGCGAGGCGTCATCTATTTCGGTCGCTCGCCGCCCGCCCGGGCACCGCACCGGCATCGGCATCCAGGGACATGCCTCTTAGAGAAGACGACAAACGCTTTCTATAAATGGCTTTCAGTCGCTGGCACTGCCAACCAATCAAGGGAATGGTTCTTATGTCGAGTGACAGCACGATCCGCCCAAAGGAACCGACAGCGACATAGCGCTCATGCCTTTGTGTCGCTGCTTGCACAAAAAGGCTCGCTAATACTAGGTTTTCGATACTAGCTAGTCATCACTAGTTTGGCAAGAGCAACGGGAAGCAAATATAAATAACATGTCGCGTTTCGGATGTGCGCAATCATTATGACGGCGTTGGTAAATCGTTGATTAATGGCTAATGACCAAAAGAGCGTGACCTCAGCTGGGCTAAATATGGTAGCTATTGTGTATGGTGAAATTTTCATCGGTGATTACTGGCGGATCGCATCCGGACTGGCCCGGATGGTGTCGCGGTTCGGCTGCTGCGATAATGTCGCAGTAACCTTCTGTGAGGCTCATATCTGCCAATATAATCACTGTTAAAAATTGTTTTCGTGCGGATTACAATGGTTAAAAACAATCAGAACTCAAGTCTCTGCACTATTCAACAGGGTATTAGGGATGTATGGATGGCATCGAACGAAATTGACAGGAAAACCACAAAGACCCTTTGATAGCAAAGGGCTGGTCGCGTGCTATAAGCCGGCCTGCTACTTACACGACATGTACAGCCTGCCCTGGGTTCGTGATGGGCCGCAGTCATTCGATCGATGGCATGCTATTTGACGGCCGAGGTCGAACCACTGTCCACTATAAAGCTTATCTTGATTCATTATTTTTCCTTTTATTACCATTGGCGTTCAGTCAGCATGCAGTGCGGTGTTAGTCCTTTGTTAGCGACATGTGACCCAGATTGGTTTTCATCGAAATCGAACGACGAATACGATAACCTTTGGTATAAAAGCCACTTATTAGACGCTCGGTGATAAAAATATACCAAATTGGCTATTATTTATTATTTTTGAGTAGAATCGTATTTGAACAAATACAACTATTAAATAAATACATACAAAGCTCAACTATTAAATAAATACATACATATGACAATCACAAAAGTGCGATGCGTAAGTTCATATTAAGCAATATGCGCTTCGAATTCACGAACCACCATTGAACATTGTGATTGCCCATAGGTGTTGTAAACAAGAATTTATTTTTAAATGTTTTGCGCTGTTTCAGGACGTCTACGCCTTCGGGACTCGGGTCGTCGAACTGCAAAGCCGACACTAAGAGCTTTAAGTCGCTTGTAAGGATTCTACGGAAATACAATTTTAGACGCACTGATCGAGGAGCGGGGCGGCGATATGAATATCATTCATTAGCCATCAATTTTTTTTTATCTCGCCGATACCTATTCATAATTGTTAATTCTTGGAAATGGTGTCTTAATCCAAAACTGCCAATTCGTCAGCGTAAACAAATTTGTTACCAATGAACCGATGCGAATAGTACAATACAGCCATTAATATAGTTTACGACTCCAAGGAAATATACGTTAAGCCAAACTCGTAATAAACCGGGGTAAAGACGTGGAAAATAATTGTTAAAATAGTACAATACAAGCTTGCTTTCGAATACATTGTAATTGCGATATGTCGCACAAGTTTACCGGCACAGGAATAGAACTAGACGAGCCGTGGCCCAGATTCGTTTGACCAAACTGCACGGCCTGCTGTGACCGTGGCGAGGTTTGTCATGTCCGCTGGCCTTCCTTGCGCCTTTGATCTGCTAACCGGTGTCGTCTCCGGCGCCGGGAGACATCGATCCACTGCAGATAATTATGGCCAGTCTTCATTTACAGCCCAAGTAATTGCTACTCGTTTTTTGGATGTCTAGTTTTCCGGAAAGCTTCGATATGTGTTCCAATAAACTAGAGAGATATAACGCAGAGATACTCGTATATGCGCAATGCATCAGAGTAGAGAGAAACGACAGCGGATGAAAATGTAAAGTACCTATCTCATGATTTCAGGTCACGTGAGACGCTACACGCTTTGGAGTGACCGAACAAGCATGTCTTTGTAGGCTTGACAAAAGGTAGGCTAGTAATCGAAGCCCGAGCCTGGCGGCTTGCCAGCGCTGGTGTCGCTGCGGAGGCGGCCGCGACGAGCGACGTTCCCAAAACTGCGTATATTTAGACAAAATAAAGAGCGAGCCGAAGACAAAACGAGACGCAACTCTGTTTTATAAATAACCACGTCGTTCGCCGGACGCCAGCCTCGCTCGACCAACCTCTGCTCGCCAGCTGTTGTACATAAATAATAATTAAGCCACGAAGAAAGCTTGTCGTTTTCAACTTTTGAGGATCTCTTAGCGTTTCGAACTCTTGCTTTCACCTAGATATATTCAATCAAAATTATTTCTGTCAAGTTGATGTTCCCTCTGAAAAACATTTGACGTCAATCATCATCATCATATCAGCCGCAGTACGTCCACTGTTGGACATAGGACTCCCCCATAGACCTCCAGTTGCTTCGGTTGGAAGCGGCCTGCATCCACCGTGAACCCGCGGCTTTAACCAGGTCATCCGTCAATCTCGTTGGTGGACGTCCTACCGTCGCTTGCCGGTGCATAATTCGATAACTGGATTCGGAAGATATTCAGGAGCAATTTACAACCAATTTTTTTTTACGTTGAATATGAATGAATATGAATATCATGGGACACTTGACACCAATAACTAGTTCCAATCTAAACAAAGCTTGTACTATGGGTACTAGGCAACGGATAAACATAATTATATATAGATAAAATACATAATTGTACACATATTAAACATCCAAGACCCGAGAACAAACATTCGTATTATTCATACAAATATTCTCTTAAACTTCGTAGTCAGGTTCTCTAACCACTTGGCCATTCAATCGTCCATGAATCGGTCGTTGTTGAATGAACATTTAATTAAATTTCCAGAGATTAATATTTAAACGAATGAATTGACATACACGTAATAAACGACGACTAGGATAGGTAGTTTAAAGAGCTAGAAGCCAGGGCTGGTCCCTCTAACTGGTCAGAGGGAAATAGGTAACGTTACCTAGCGTGTAGGTAATCTATGTACCGACGCACCCGGATTATCGCAGGGCGCAGGGCTTCGCGCGGAAGTCGCGGCAGCGGATCGCGTTACAGCGGCAAAGGGAGCGGAACCTAAGCTGTTCCTGTCACCGTCACACAATGTTACAAGTTTCTAGGATCAAATTAATTAACTACTTTGAAACGCTATGACTAGACGAATTAAATAGGTCCTAATACAACTATAGGTACTAGTAAAAATAGACGTCAGTTAGAGTTTAGTACTAATTGATAAAATCATCTACAAGTTTTGTATTTTATTTAAGTAAAAAAACACTGTTCTGATTGCGTCCAGTTGTTCTCTTAGCGGAATACATATATGAATATAAATATCATAATTACGTTGACATAAACAGTGAAATCTTGGTTATAGGGTCTTATTGGCTCCCTTTGAGTAATGAGCCCTGGAATTGTCGCATAGATAGTAAATGCACACACACATATACACACACACACACACACACACACACACACACACATACCTTAGCATATACCTTCCAAAATGTTAAAACGTTAAAAACGTCAATATCTTGTGGATCGGTAATAAGTGGGTACTAAATAAACTTGCATGATATAAATTATATGTATGTAACTATATTATGTAAATTGAAATACGCACCATGTCAACAAACTGCAGTAGCAGTTATTTGGGACGTCGCCATATGTCACTGGATCCGGAAGATATTCAGGTGCATTAATTTATAACCGCAATGCCGGCTCAGTGAAATTTTAACGTTGAATGAAAATTTCATGTTGAATGAACATTTAATTAGAATTTCCAGATATTAATATTTAAACGAATGAATCCACGTCCAGAAATTGAAGACGAGGAGCCGCATGGCTAATCTGAACTATCTTACTTCCTCTTGGCAATGATTTGGGACACACTTTAAATACCTAATAATCTGGCTCTAGCTAGAGCCGACACTTACATTAGTTGTTAAGAAAATATGGTACTGGATGTCGATTTATGCTTTCTGTTTTAGCTCGCGGAAATTTATATAATCTTTTTAGGGTTCCGTACCCAAAGGGTGCCAACGGGACCCTATTACTGAGACTCCGCTGTCTGTCTGTCTGTCTGTCCGTCTGTCACAGGGCTCTATCTCGAGCCGTAAAAGTTAGACACTTGAAATTTTCACAGATTATGTATTACTGTGGCCGCTATAACAACAAATACTAAAAATAAAATAAAGTTATAAATTAAAGGGGGTTGTCATGCAAGAAACGTGTTTTATTCAGCGTTTTTTGGTTGCTAGGCGTTATTAGCCGTTGCTAAGGCGGCCGAGTCGCCTAGCAACGGGTAGCTATGTCGTTTGAATATTTACCTTTAAGTTTGCGATTTTAATGATGTTTTATAAAAGCTTCGATAGTATAATATAGTGACTGTCTGATTGCGTGGTTTATTCGTTTTTGTGCAAAATTAATAAAGCAATTTATGAACCACAAACCTCAATGAAGCCAACTTTGATAAAGCGCTCGCCAAATCCACACCGTATTAATCACTATGCTTACCTATTGTTTTTTACACTAATAAAATCATACTAAGTATTTAACACTTTTACAAGGTTTATAATACAGTTTAAAATTTATTCACACTAGTCGAATGGATTATTATGGAATCTTTTAACTCAAATTTGAAGTGGATATCTTCAACCGATTGAGCTGAAATTTTACACACATGTATAAATCCGATAACAATGCAATATTATTATAACATGGAGTTGATCTGATGATCAAGCTAGCGGGTGACCATATGAACTCTGTGATAAACGACACGACCGCATCAAGTTTGGACTCGTTTTTCGTCTTGACGAGTACTTTGGTAACCAGGGGCATAAAGTACAGTCAGCAAAAAAAACTAATATTAGAAGAATTTTAAGAAAAACTTTTACTTAACTGTTTACGGAACCCTTCATGTACGAGTCCGATTCGCACTTGACCATTTTTTTACGTTTGCTAAGAGTTATGGTGTTCACGACGCGGTGTAATAGATTTTATGGTCGGGATCACAGTTTGCTGGACACGCAGTGTCGGAATAATTACACGTTTCCGTTGTGCAGTAAAATAAAGATTCCGTGACTATTGTACAGCGGCATGTATGCAGTTACAGCAGGATAACAATTATGCAAAACGTATACTCGTCAATATTATAGCATAGGTAATATCTAGTACTAGAAATGAAGTTTAAAACTTGTCGTGGCGCCGTAACAATTAGATTCACGTCGGTCGGTTTGGCTAAATTTCTTATGTAACATCAGTGATGATAAGCATGGTCATGCTTTAATTATTAAGCACGACCAACCTTGTGTACACTTACAGAGGCGTTGCAGAAGCAGAAGGCCACTATACACTACTGAAAACTTTCAATATAAACGCTTGAAGCTAAACCTGTCCGATCTAAATGATCAATGTTGTAAAGATTCCTTTATTTTGCACAAAGTACGTAGACCTAGTCGTTTCTCTAAAGGCAGGCATCGCACCCATAACTCTACGTTGTGTGGTATTTATTTATGGGCACCTGAGGTTATCGTGAGACATTTGACACTAATTGACCTAGTCCTAAGGTGAGCGAAGTTAGTATAGTATAACAGTAACATTCTTAAACTACTTAGCATACTTAAAGACCCAGACTCGGAAAAAGCATTCAAAATTTTGATATGTGTGTACATAATAATTTGCCCTGATGATTCTAGGATCCCCTAGAGATTCAAACCTTGCAAGCATATCACCTACGAACGTTACATTTTTAATATTTATCCTGTGTTTGCATGAAATACAATAAAAAGCAGGGTTTCAAACACTGATTTTAGAGCACATGACTGTATGTCTGACTGAATCACGCGGCGAGCAGAGACAATTATGGCTTCACCTCGCGCAATTATAAATTTGCGCAATACTATCGACCAGCACCTGTACTTTAACTACCTAGCTGATCGCGGATTAATTCGGTAGCTCTAAATCGACTGAAGCCAAACAAACTACTTGGAACTTAGCTAATTATAAAGACTGTTAACGTTTTAGTTTGTAGTATAGAGGTACTTTGTACACATTCTGAAATTAGAAGACTTCGAGAACAAGTCGCGACACTACTATATGCTCTGTTTCTACGGCAAACCAAAAAAATTACTATGGGCAACTTTTCGCATGTATCTCAATGTCATTCTACGAGTAAAACATGATACAACAAGTTTTATTGTCTTGAGTGACCACTAACAGCCCGTACTTTGAAAATTTGTACTAAGAGCAAATGATAAAAAAGTGTAACGGACAAAATATACTTCTTCAATGTTCGTTTTTTCGTCTGCCGTAAAAACAGAGTACCTATAAGTAGTTCTATTCAAAAATAACGGTTCAGTATCAAGTAAAACTTCGGTAAAGTCATAAAAAAATATTTTGCAAGAAAGTCAAAGTCAAAATATTTTTAGTCAATTTAGGCTATAAAAATTTATGAATGGCAAATAAAATCTACCACCGGTTCGGAAAAACCTCTGTTGAGAAGTGGTTAGGCCGAATTAAATTACACCTTATAAAGCACGCTACACACTTTCACAACACAATTTCCCTTCCCTATCCTTATTCCTGAACGTACCTGATTTTTGTATCTGTGATGTTGGCTCTACTGTGTTTGACGTCACGCCATCGCTCTCTTCGAAAAAAACTACAAATCGCGCGCGCACCTCCTTTACCGCATTTTCAAGAAAAAATATAATTAAATACCTCGAAGTGAACCGCTTGGACTCTCAAATTGTGCAGTGATGCAGTGACGGACATACTTATCTGAAACCCAAGTGCCAGCCAGTGAAACGAACTTTTACCCCGCAGAACCAGTGCATTGTATACAGGTACCTACATCCTGTTTTATCCTACAAAAACTCTCCAAGAAGAGTCCGGCAAGAAACTCAAGAAAGATTTACAATGTTGTTTAAGGATTACAAGTAATTTAGCACAATTACATTCTTTAACAGAGTAGATTCGCTATTGGAAGTAGGTAAGCGATCGCCTATGCGGATCGGAAATCGGAAAAGAACTCTGGAGTACCTATTCAATTTTATACTCGTACAGAGCCTGCTTCATTACTTTCTGTAAAATTTCATTTCAAATGTCCACAAATTCCACAATCTTGTTAGGTCGAATTTGAAAATTCAAAAGATATTGCATGCAAAAAACAGGACATCGAGCATAAAAACAGTAGATGCTGAATTTAGATTCCTCCTGCGCAGGTGATCCTGGCCAGACCAACTACCAGAGTTTTATTACCAGCTTATTGTATTATCACCGAACAACCGAACTTTCATTTAACTAGGTACTCGTAATGCCCAATTTTAGATGAATCGGATATAAGGAAGCAGTCGAAAAATTATCAGCAGGTTTTAAAAGACAACAAACATTCGAACGTTGCAAGTTAAATAAAAGCTTGTAAACACTCAAAATACAGGGGTTAACATTATAATATAACACTCTATTTTTGCGTTTTAAAATGGAAACTATGTAGTTGTTAGGTACAAATGTATAGTAAGCATTTAAATGACCAAAACAAAGTTGCCATTAAAATCCTTGCGTAACCTAAACTATCGCTTTTCCGAAATACAAATGGTCGATAAAACCATGAGTCTCGCGCTCCCCAATGCGCAGTGAACGCCAACCGTTTATCGATCACGGCGCGTGCGGTGCCGACCCATCGGTGCAACGCCTAAATCCCACAGCCGAAAATACTACAAGTTCGGAGAACGGGTTCCGTAGATTTTATAAAAAATCTATAAAACCTAGGAGTGCGACACAAAATAGTAACAAACGGATAAAAAACGAACTCAAGCCATTGACTGAATCAATAACCATGTAAGGGCACCGCAATAATGAATTTGTTAAATTAACTTTAAACTTAGCTAATACATAGTCAACATAATAATAATAATATAAGTTATTATTATGTTGAATGATGTTGATTACGTACTAGGTATTAGCTAAGTTTTAGGTCACTTATTTGAAGAACGAAAATTTTACACACTAAATTGTTACAATTTCCACACATTCTACGTCAAAATTGTGACAGTTAACAAAGAAAGTGGTTCACTCGTTTAATGTGTAAGTTTTTATTTACATCGTATGTGGGTACTCTAACGAATGTTTTTTGCAGGCAGATCGAGAACACGAATATGACAAGGTACTATTTTCGTTTCCATGAATATACATAATTTTTATCGCTTATGCTTATAAATCAACAAAAGTTTCATTGTAACATGGTAAACTTTTGCGATCAGACAGAGATAAAAAACGTGGTGTTCTAGGATGCGATAAAAACTATTTTACCGCATTCAACAAGAACCAACTTTGCATTATTTAGTAGAAAATAAAGAGATTTTAAAGTTGTCAGAGTTTTCAAGTGGATACGAACAGTGAAGACTTATATAGGTCACTATCATGGAACCCTAAAAAATAGTCCTGGACGACAGTGGTCCGAGGCCGGGGGGCGGGCATATGCATAAGTAATGCACCGGCGAAGGGCAAGCACGCAAGCGGCGCACAGGGACAAACCCCTGCCAACGGCACAAAGGGCTTAAACTCTTCATTAGTCAATGATGACTGGGTGCCTCTCGAACATTCGCGCCTCGATGACTCGCGAGAGACAGCGCCAGAGGATCACTTGCGCAATACTTTCAATGAGCATAGAAATTCGCAAAACTCACGAAGGAATACGAGTAGCTAATGAAACAAAACTGGATAACTCACGTCTTAAATCATGTTTAGCTCGTCAAGTTTCGGGCTAATTCGTAGCCCTTCTTCTAAGAGCAACGCGATTCGGCGGCTGCTGCGCTGCAACACACGCACTGAGAGTGCGCTTCCTAGAAGGGCTACGAATTAGCCCGAAACATGCGAGCTAAACTCGATTTAAGACGTTATCCGAATTTGTTTAATGAAATATGAGTGAGTCTCACGGTTGCTTTTTTCCTGTAGGCGTTCAGTTGTTTTTTATTCCTTTATCGATTGGAATTGGATGTGTTAGCGACCAAATTAATTCCGAAGCGTTTCTAAAATTACAGTGCGCTACCCCAAATAACAACAATTTGGATAACATGTAAGTTTCAGGCAGGTGTGAATCGATTACCGCGGCGCTCGCTCCACTCTATAATTCATAGCGTCGTCGTCTGTTTGGACAAGTGCCCCGCCGGCCTTCATCAACAACACACAATAAAACTTTAACAATGTTTTCATAATCGACGCCTGCTGAAATCGCCGCCCATACGGGCAAGCAACCGCGAGCGTATTTAGGAACGACTGAATGTTGGTAATACAGTAAAAATTGTTTATAAGATAAAAAGAAGGCAAACATATCGCTGTAACGTGTAGTTTTATCACGTTTTATTTTCTTCGATACTCATGTAGGCAAGTAAATATAGAGCAGCTATTCAAACAGCAGCGAGTCGACGTCGACAATCGAATCCAATGTCGGTTGGACTACAAACGTTTCATGGCAGTGTCACGACGGCTATATGTTGATATTTCTTTGTTCGCCGTTCCCAGGCTTTTTCAAATATTCTGCATGTTTTTGTAAACTCATAGATAATTTTGGGTTACCTTATATTCAAATTCTCAAGCAAAATTCTCTGCTGTGATAGCTCAATCTGGTGACAGCTATACGATGCAAATAGTTCGCTTTGTCTGTTTTAAAATGTAATAAAATATAGAATGGCTAAGTATGCGTATTTAAATTGTCGTTAAATAATTCAACAGTTGACTGCAGTTGTTGTTGTTAAGTTGAGTTGCTGGTTGAAATAGCCCGAAACATGTCGAGCTAAACTCAGTTTAAGACGTGAGTTATCCGTTATAATAATATTTAATATGAGTGAGTCTCACGGTAGTTTCATGTTCAAAGTTGACTGCAAGAGTGAATTTCGATCATTCCACACTAACAGATGTCAAAATGTAAGAGATTCTTAGTCTATTACTGACATTGTGCATACTTAGGTAATGTATTTCCATCGGGAAAAGTCGGATCTCATCGAAATACGACGACAGCGGAAGTGTCAATTAATTAGTATTAAATGAGTGACATATTTACATCCATTAATATAACTTTATTATTAAGTGCCGCCAGCGAAATTACTGGCACTTGAGGTATTCCATCTTGGGCCTCTAGGCTGGCAACGCATCTGCAATACCCCTGGTGTTGCAGATGTTTATGGGTGGTGGTGATCTCATACCATCAGGAGACCCATTTTCTCGTTTGCCGTCCAGTCGAATAAAAAAAAGTGTCAAATGTCAAACCACGAGTTTGAAGTATGTCACATTGTTATTACCCCTACGATGAAATAATAGAGAATATAGTGTCAACACTGGCGCTGACTGAAGTAGCATGACAGGAAAATAATTGTTTAATACATAATAATACTTTACGTGGGTTTAGTTTAGATACAATTAACGGTTTCTATGAATACAAATGTTTATCAAATCACTCGTAGCCACACAAATAGTTAACGGCTAACAACTGCATTTGACTGTTTCGATAGAACCGGCCGCAATTCCCGGTGCCCCGCTTATCCAGATTACTTAACGCTTATTTATTTTGGCGTGAACGCTATGCGCACGCGCCGAAGACAGACAACACTTTACGCCTCCATTATTGCTGGTGAATGAGTTTATATTAAAATATAGAGGAACTATTCGGTATCTACAAAAAACGCTCTTTCAAATACATACTAACTAAAATTATTGATATAATTTACTTAAAATTTGAATTTTTTTAAGCTACTTTTTATAAATAAATCATGTATGTGATTAAATCAATTTTTTCTAAAGCTTTTAAAATAGGTATTGTAGATGATATTATCTTCTGTGCATCAAAAAACTAACGAATGGTCCTGTCAGGCGTGCTCTTATTTTGTATGCGCATGCGCTAAATTTGCATTAAAAGGCGTCCTCTTTATTGTCGGCGGTTCACAAAAAAAATCGCAGGTACAGAGGACGTTGGAAGGGAGAGCCGGGTGCGTATGCGCTCATTCATAGCAAACCCCTCTACAAAATAACGGTAACCGTAACCACCCCGAGGCTGCATTATCGGATGAAACGGTCGCTTCAAACCGGACTAGTTTTAACGGATTCCAGTCCCATAGTGTATCAAACGACGCATGGGACTATTCAAAATCTAGGTACGAAAATCAAGTTTGGAGGACCTACTTAAACTTATATGTATTGTGAATTGATGGACCAGTTGTTCACAGGCGAAAATTCTCAGGCTAGGGTGCCATTGCAGCCAACGGTGCCAACGACTGTCACAGGAAATGTGAGACTATCCTACCTTTTTCATATCACAAATCGGGTTCAAAATCAAAATATCTTTATTCAATATACATAGGCTATAACACTTACGAATGTTTAAATAAGTTTTTTTTAACATTCAATTGTCATCCAACCAACCAAAATTAACCGATAATTTTTGAAATAAATAAATATTGAGTACCAGTACGGAAAAAGCTCTGTTTAGAAGTATTCGGCAAGAAACTAAACAAAGTACGCAATTTGAAGTAAGGAATCGTCAATGCGGATTTGAATTATTACCTAATCCATGATATAATCATTAATTTTATATACACTTTAGATGTCAACTCTTTTGCGGGTTGCATTGCTTGCGCATTATTCGTCACAGTTAGCTCTTTGTAGCACCAAATGTACCAAAATTCTACATACGTAAGTAGTAGTAGTAGTTCCTCAGCTCTACATTTCGAAAGGGTCTTGTAAACAAACATGTGAGATTCCGCTATGCAGTTACCGTAGACTAAACAGGGTAGATATTTTGGCGGCAGATTTAATGCGTTTATCCAGTTCTGACATTACGTCGGTATTGTTCTTGAAACTGTTTAACTTAGAGCACTTTGAAGACGGCTGTTATATTATACGAGTACGCCGCTGTGTACGTTACGGACATCTCTGATCAGTACTGTGATTAAATTGACGTCACGCATCTTCAAATATCAAGTGCGTTTGAATTAAATGGTGTTTGGAAAACTTTTGGCAAATTGGAATTTTAATTGGATTTTTTTGTGATTATCTAAACAGTACCTAATTGCTTCCGATAGACTATTTTAGATATTGCTCGTAATAAGCTAACAAAATTAACCGAAAAACTAATAATAAGTAGCTAGCTGACCCGCGTGCTTTTTTATCTAATCTCTAATCTTATATATAAAAATTCTCGGATCAAAATTTTTTGTGACCAAACTCCTCCGAAACGGCTTGGCCGATTTTTATATATTTTTGTGTATATTCGGTAGGTCTGAAAATAGGACGTAAACTTTTTTTCATACTTCTACGCGGACAGAGTCGCGGGCATCAACTAGTACGATATAAAAAAACAGTTGCGCTTTAAATTAGTTCAAAACAGCAATAACTCGAACTAGTTCCTTTATCAATACGTAGAAACAGTCAATATCAAAAAACATACTATAGGTCCTCAGATACCGTTAAATCAAACTTCAATTCCTAGATAAATGAAATATAATATGCGAAATTAATACTATCATAGAACAGTTACGATGTAGCGACTTCGTTAAGGTTCTGGTCTTGAACCTACCAATTTTTTCTACCAAAATACCGAATCGAAACGTTCTTACACGATTTCAGAGAACACAGGAAATTATCCCGAATTCCCGATTTTTATATCTAAATAGCGCATTTTTATGACTTGGAAAGTAATTTACGACCGCGGCTATGGCCAAAGACTATTGATATGATCCTAAAGATCGTAAAAAAACATTGTATTTAAGTGTATTTGACGTAAATGAGACTGTAAGTTTATTTTTTGATAAATAAACGAATAAGATCGAATATTGTATGTTTTTTGTCATGTACCGATTCTGATACCGATAGTGATTTTAGTGGACAGCTCTACGGATTTCGCATTATGACGTTCGCGACCACTCTACTGCCGGTTAGGGTTGTCGATGCGTGGACGCGGCGAGGCGATGCGCGTGCGGCGCGAGGCATATGGCGGGGCCGGTACAGCACGACCAGGTGGCCCGGCGTCACGCGCGCCTGCGCCTTTTGTGTACACTATATCCCCCCACACTGTTGTGTGCTCAATGTGTGCAGTACCAGTAGCCGACACGCGGGGAACAATACAGCGACCTCCACAAACACGCTGTAACGAGGATGCGAGCCCATTCAATCGTTCTCAGACGACGTTAACACACGAAATTGTATACGGCCAGCTGATTGTTCACTTTCTGAGGAATTTTCAGTACTTAATTAAGGACGCTGAACAAATCTAGGTTTCGTGCTAATTATGTTGTCAACCGGTTGGTGCTTCAGAAAGATGAATGAGAGTCACTTGGAATCATAATGAAGTTGCCTTCATGTAGGCTGATTTACATTGCCATCGAAATCCAATCAGACGCACTGATCTTCCGAATTCGCAACCAAACTCACCAAAATACAGTAATCCGATTCCGGTCAATCCTAAAATAACTTTTTCTTTAGTCTCTCGTACTTTGATTCCTCACGTCACTGCCTTCTAGAACGGTTAAATGCGGCCCTGCTACTCATAAATTGTAATCAAATCCGTGTATCACGACGTGACTACAGCAGTACAGTAATTCTACACCGCAACACTAAATTAAACAGTCACCGAGTGCAGTTATCACGGCATTGTCAGTCATCAATTTAATTAAATACCGTACGCGCGGAAGTTCATTATGGCATGTCATTCTTACCTCACACATACTCTGGTCTCTGGCCCTGCAATGTTGTGATGGTCAAAGCAATTTTGTTGACTCCCTGCCAGCGTTAAACGCAACTGCCGGACAAATCGAGTACAGCGAATTTAATTAATCTAATTTAACGTCAATGAAAGCAAAGTGCGAAAATTCTGGGCAATGTGACAGAAAAAGCACCCATTCCATCTCATTAACATACTGGTGTACGTACATGTCGACATGCATAAGGTGAATGAAGATTTATTTTGTTTTTATCACTTAACATTAAAGGGGAACTAAATTGATGAACTAAATCGAATAGATATTTAAAGTAATACTGAGCAAAGTGATCATGCTAAAATTCATATTTTCAGTTTTATATTCTATTTTACAGTCTATATTGCAAATTCGAGCTCATAATTTTTGGAGCATCTAGATAATTAGGTATTCTGCTGAAAATGCACATTAAGTGATGATCATCATAGCAAAGATGGTGACATTACCTGTAAAATTAAACCCAAAGACATCTAACTTAAGCTTCATTCTCTTCGGGTTTCCTTACAAAAATACTCCACGCTACGAAAATGCGGTTGAAATCTCTGATTATTTTATTCTTTCATGGGGATGAAGTCGCAGCCTTAAATTAGCAGCCTTTATCGGCTGTGGTGTGCGCCACATTTGTGTGTAATTTGCTACAGATTTGTGTCATGATAAAAAAATCGTTAAGATTGGTTTTTGGAGTCTTTTTGTATTTTTTATTCCAACTCCAAATTTTGTTACTTTTACGGTCATCCATTACGGTGGTTACGGTGGTGCATAGGAGAAAATCGTGTCTGTACTCCTGTCCAGTGGTGGTGTAGCGGTATAACACACAGCACGGAATGCTGAGGACCTGAGTTCGATTCTCAGCGCTGGTCTCTTTTTCTGTGCATCTATATATGTTTCAGTTTGTATTTTCGATAAAAAATCCTTGTCTACGATTGAGATGTTAATTGGCCCGATATTTATTTCTGCTAATTACCGTGCCTCATAATAACCCGTCAAAACTAACAAAATAAACAGACAACTTTCAGACTTAATTAGGTACACTTTAGTAGACTTAGGTCTCAAAAAATGTCTGTTTATAATACACTTTTTGAGACGGTAGTATGAAGCGCGGTAATTAGCAGAGATCCTAGGTTTTTTTTATTGAACTATTGGAATATGGTTTACATTTACAACATGCAATGTAACCCTGAAGGGTGATTGCAGGTAACACAAGGGTTGACGCCCGCAATCAATTAGCGGCGTCCTACACCGAACACTTCCGCTTCCGAGCGTTTAGGGACTTCCGCCGGAGCCCTGGCCCCCGCGGTTTGTCAAGCCAATCAAGGTTTGAAATGATGCTCCAGGTACGATCAATGCCGAATGCGTTGGCGGGTGACGATCGTGATTCAAGTTTTCGGATTTGCGTTAACTTTAACAAATTACAAAAATTAGTCTGTCGGTCGCTGCACTTCGTTTAATTTTAGCATTAAAAAGAAGGTAAGCAATCTTGAGTGCTACCAATGCCTAACTAATGCAAGCATTGGTAGATGACAATTGTCTTGTTTCATTTGTATAGCATTTACGTCACTTTGGCATAGATTGAAGGTAATATATGGAACGGAGCGCCAGCAGGTGCAGCCAATACACGCATTAAAGTGTTTCATTTGTTTTAGGTTTTAAGTATGTCAACTTTGATTGGCAGAGGTTGAAGGTAAAATGTGAAACTAAGCAATAAGTGCGGCCAGTGCCTAATTTAGTACATATCATTGGTGGGTGAAAATTGATGTGTTTCATTTGTTTTAAGATTTGTGGAACGAAACGCCAGGAATAGGCAGAGCCTGTGTAGGCAGTGGGACGTAAATAGGCTGGGATGATGAGAGCCTAAGTTGAAATGTGCATGTATCTCTGGCATGTAAGAGTTAAGTTTTTTTAACTTTATCCCACCGTAGTTAAGTACGTAGATTGATTTCTACACAGAGAGTCGTCATTATTCCAAAACAAAAATGGTTAGACATTTTTTTTTTGTTTGCAGCTATCTTCCTCTTTTCATCAGTACTGGAGGCCTAATGTCCAACAGTGGACGTCCTACGGCTGAGATGATGATGATGATGAATCAATAAAATCGGCACTGTCACAGCCTAGCCGTTGGTGAGATAAGAATTAATCCAATCCTAATTTTATCGACTGCATTATCGACTTGATAGCACTTGATTTATAATTAAATAAGCAAACGTTGCGCTCGAAGATAATTAAATTCACTGTTATCGACGTTATCTTTTGTCATATTGCCGATATTTACTGAGTAACGTAACAAAGTGAACTTTGTTAATTTTGTGTTTTGGCGAATTAACAATTTATAAAACCGGCAAAGTAGGTACAGTTAAGTGTAAAAATATGTACTTATTCAATGATTATTATTCCGATTGTATTCCGACACAATAAGGAAGTAGTAATGTATTTTTGAGTGGTTAGAATAGATACTTATTTTTGAACTTGACTGTACATTATTGGCTACGCGCAGTAATCTATCTATAGGGTTCCATTAATATGCGGCTAATGCTAAACATTAAGTTTTGATCGACTATTACTTGGTTAACATGTAAAGCTTACAATGCTATGATATTCAGATGAGAAAAAAACATCCTCTCTTGCTTACCTACGTGTAGCGGAGGTACTTTTTTTTCTAAAAATATTTTACCGCTTTGTGGGCGTGGTTAGTTAACATGTATGTATACTTATACAAAATTACAGCCTTCTAGAGCTAACTGTGTACCGTGATATTTATTATTTAGGTATTTATTATAATACACATGTGTACGCACAGTTCAGGTATACATCAGACTTAAGCGGCAACTTTCATCTCATTCCGGCAGCAACAGCAGCCAGCCAATAAAGACAAACACTTAAATCCAATGGCTAACCAGGTTATCTTATTAAGCTAATTAATACTTACTAAGTTTAAGCTATAACGATACCTACAGATACCAAGTTAAGCTAGCAACACATGTACGTGACCCCCGCGGAGTACCCATTGTCTCACACGGTGTATTTTTTGTCGGCGGGGAGATAAAAAAAGGATCATGTGCTATGAAAAAATGCTCCTTTTACAAACAGCTGAGAGATAAGGTTACGAGCCTTTGACGAAATCAACGCGAGTTATCTTTCCTCGTAAAGAATGAGCACTAAGCAGCATTGAATGGATAAAAATAGTCTTAGTTTAGGATTCCCTACTCTAAGGGGCATTGGTGCTTGCTCTACCATTTCAGGAAGGAGTTGACCGCTAAGCCCACCAAAAGCTTCAAAACAAATGGTGTTGGAGTGAAACTGAGGTATGCGAAACAAACAGTGCACCATATCATATTGCAGTGTCATCTAACAAGATACGGAGGGAGGATAGAAGACTTCAAAACCCTCACGAGCGCCCGCAACTTCGTATTCGCACATTCCCGTGCCAAACAAATAGCCAATATTAATGTTTTAATTTATAACAAAAAGTAAAACCGACTCCTGAAAAAAAAATGAACAATGGAACCGACTACAAACCCCTTGAAAATATTTCTCTAGGTACCTACTAGCTCGAAGTCGGTGCCTCAGCACGAGCCAGCAGAAATGGAACAATAGTCGTCTACCTCACCTACATTATTATACTAGAGTTTCAATCCATCCTGCTGGGGTCGTGCTGAGTCACCGACTTCGAGCTAGTAGGTACATAGAAAAATATTTTCAAGGGTTTTGTAGTCGTTTCCATTTTTCGTTATTTTTTTTATTTTTATGGGGTCGGTTTTACTTTTTTGTTAAAAAATTTCTTTATTTCTCACTTTTTAGTGATTTGTAGCCGAAGAACATCTCACAACGATTCCATTAAGCCCAAACACGACTTAGGTACGTTGTTTTACAACAAAGTTCCGTTGCCTACCTTCCGGCTTCAGCATCAGATCAGTTCGAAAGAATCATTAACTTAAAGCTCCTTCTTAGTCACTTATCTAAGTATATTAAACATAATCGTTTATAGACGAGCGAGCATTTACTTAGCTTTGACGAGTTCCATTGGTCATCTACGGTCTTCTTTATCAAGTCCAGTTGAGCAAATGATACTTTCTGAATTGAAATCTTATTTTAATGCTAAAAATGCCAAAATCGCCATAGGTGTACCTATAAAGTTTGATGTTTGCCTTCGATTTCCCTAGGATCCCATCATCAGATCTTGACTTGGTGACATTGAGACCACCTCAGAAAAGTACCCTTTCGAATAAAAAAATAATTTTGAAAATCGATCTACAATTGACTGAGTAATCGGTGAACATACATAAAAAAATACAAACATTGCAACATAAAACCTCCTCCTATTTTGAAGTCGGTTAAAAATAGTAATAATTTTTACATTTCTATCTCGAAGAGTTCAATTTTAAGCCCTAAGGCCGCCTATTTTGTCTTTGTATAGGTAAACTTATTGTAATGATTTCTGGTATTCTGTAAGTAATATGTATTTGTATCTGTGTTGCTATCTATTATCTTTAAATCCAAAAAGATCCCGCAATATCTTAAGACCAGGGTAATCAGTGTGTCTTGCCCGTCTTCACATATGGAATGGAAACCACCACCTTAACAGAAAGGTCTGCTGAGAAACTCCGTGTCGCACAAAGAGCAATGGAGCGAATAATGCTCGGAATACACCTTCTGGACCGAAAGAAAAACGAGTTGAGACTAAAGTGAATGACGTAATAACAGACATAGAACGCAGAAAGTAGAGATTGGCAGGACATATTGCTAGAATGGACCACAGTCGTTGGGCGAGAAGAGTCCTGGAGTGGAGACCCCGTGCTAACACCCGCGGTAGAGGACGACCACCAAAAAGATGGACAGATGATATTCGGCAGCAAGCTGGCGTAAATTGGATGCGAGTGGCAATGAATAGGCAAGACTGGAAAAGTAGAGAGGAGGCCTATGTCCGAAGACGGGCGCTATAAGGGCTGTTATAGATAGATAGATAGATAGCTATCTATTAGTAGGTAGTCAACGACTTTTCATATCGGCTCAGTAGCTCTAGAGATTACACCGACAAACAAGCAATCATACAAATATCGAAAATACATAATTCAAAATAGGTTTTACGGGATGACCGTAAAAGTAACAAAAAATTTGGAATTGAAATAAATAATAAAAAAAAAATCCAAAAAAAAACAATCTTAACATACAAATAAAAAAAGGCTTACCTCTTTATTATATTTGGTAGGTATAGTAGGTACAGATATCTTTTACAAATTTTGATATGACTGTAGTAATTAGATATGACTGTAGTTATGAGGCGAGGCTATAAAATTATTCAATTACTTAGTAGTTGATATGATAAGGGGGATGTTTTTGCTGACTTATCTTTATCAGTTAGCACCTGTGTATGAGTAAACCTATCGCAACACGTTCTCTATTACACGAATAAGATAGTAATGATATTAGAGAAGCATAAAACCAGCAATAAACTTTAGCAAAACATTTAATTAACCTTACAAGAAATTATTCATTGATTTAGGCAATCGGTAGGCTATGATTTAATTACATATTTAGCGTAAGTTGCATGCATCAAGTTACTACATGTACTAAACGATAAGCAATGTCGAATCAGCCGTCAAAACTCCGGTTTTACTTTCTGCAAGCCATGTCCACTTTAACTTAGTAAATCGTACGATACGTAATAGATTTCGGCTTACAGAAATTTACTTAACTGAAGATTTGACAGCTGGTTTGAAATTGTGTAGTGCACTTGCGCAAATACCAGATTGTACCAGGGAGACGTTAAATTTGCTTATCTCTGTCTCAAAAAGTTATTCGGGTAAAATTATTGAATTTTAAAGTACACATATTATACCAAAACCTCGTTATGTCTGAGTGCACGCATGCAGTTATAGTTATCAGTAAATTAAAACGACTTATTGTTCTTGGCCTTCCACGTCGCTTTTGATATTCAAGTTTCATTTGCCGCTATAAGTAGTTTTTAAAAGCTTTTGATTAGCAGAACATAATTTTCGCACGGCAAACATGCTGAGTAGTTTATTGAGAGTACCTACTACGCTAGCAGCGTTTCAATCGTTTAAATATTTAGTACTTTTAGTAGGCACTAAAGTGGAAAGTCGTTTAAACGAATGTTTACTGTTTAAATTGTTCATAAAATGGTTAGGGTTTCTGAAATCTTTTGTGAAGTAGCACAGCAGCTATACTAACGAGCAAAAACAATCGGCCACTTTTCTTATAACTACTTAATAATTTGAAGTGAATATTTGTTCCTCACCTCAGTCCCATGTTACGAGTACATATATATAAATAGTTGTGGAAGTGCGTTTTACCGAGACGACAGAACGAAGGGAATAAACACTTTTTGTACCAATAAACATTATAGCTTACTTTATTTAGTTATTACCGGAGAATGTTGGGAATTCTCCGGTAATAACTCAATGTTGCTACATTGGCGCCCAACGTGGGGCTCGATTTTTTTAAATATCTAATTGGTTCTATGTAGGTATAATCACTTAGTTATAGTACTAACCTGGCGCTAGATTTCCTCTGGGCTTGGCTCCTAGAATTGCGAGATTTACGTTTGCTTTCCTCCCATCAATGATGGGATTAGGGTCTTTACACGCTCTTTCTGCTGCTGATCGATCTCCCATTATTACCTGTAAAAAGAATTACTGTTAGGTACCTACTTAGGCTTGTATATCAATGGATAAGATAGAACAGCAACCATGCGCTAGTTAGCAATCATCGCAAGGTCTTTGGGGAAGGCAAACGAATTGTTCCGAGTTTCGGGCAAATCGCGATATCAATTTGAAATACTCGTAAGTGATCCGTTTATTTCAATTTGTCTGAGTGTAATGTTTATTTTGTTCCATAATCAGATACTACATGTTGCATAAGTTAGCTTTATACAAACGTGACCACCGAAAATCTGACCAACCAGTCGAAAATCGTATCGCATGCATAACCAACTATCAGAAGTCAACTCTCTCTCTCTCTCTCTTTGATTGACTGACTAGTAGAAGTACATGATTTACTGACTACTAGAAGATATATAAATTGTTTTATTGTTCATCCGTTCAGTGGAGGGACAACCTGTAAATGGTGGACGGAAGCACCGGAATGCAGAAAGCAGAAGCCTGCGAGTTGCTGCCGTTGCTGGTATTTTCTTGGAAAGGAATAATTATGTTCATCAGTGGATGTCTATGTAGATGATTGTATTTTGAAACAATTGAGTAAATTAAGCCTAGTCGTGTCGTGATCGTGACACAAATGCCCTCGTCACGGTAATTGACGTAAAAGTTAAACTTAAGTTGCGTTTATCACAAAATGAACCAAACTAATTGTTAATACGTCGTAAATTTAAAAATACAACTCAATAAAATACAAATATTCTTTGATAAACACCACACACCCTTATCGTGAGTTTATAAAAATAAAAATGCAGGGTAGACAATGGGCGCCGGGCGGTCTTACTCACGCGATTTCAACTAGACAACCAATTATTTATGCACAAACCAAGGATGAATATGAACGATTTCACCGCTTCTTTCTATCACACAGTATTAAACGAGGGTAGAAAGAGATATCACTATTTCACATGCGATAGCGAACGTCAGCGCGTTAGAAAATACGGCCTCTGGTCCAAATAGGTCAAAATACTTTCATTGGGTACATGCTATTGTTTTCAATTGGTTTTCGTACAACATAGTAGTAGTAGTAGTAGTATGTTCTTGTACCCAAATGGCTGTCTGGAAGAGATGGCTTTTAAGCGATATGACCGCCTATTGTCTACCCTGAATCTAAGTGTTTATATTATAAGTTTTTTGTACTGATTTATGGTATGCAATAAAGAATATTTGTATTGTATTGTATTGTACCCCAGTGGAGGACGCCGGCGACGCGGCATTACCTATTGTAATGAAAACATGAGCTGTAGGTCTCGGTGTAACCATCGACCCACCAGCGCCGCATGGCCTCCCGCCCCCCTCGCACAACAAGCACTTGCATACAACAAGCAGACCGTTTCAAAACACTGAAGCTCCCACTAACCTGGTCGGAATACATAATATCGGATGGGTTGATCAAATCGACAACTAAAGTAAAATGTCTGATGACCTCCGGATATCGGCGCAGTGACGTCACACTATTGAAAATTTAAATCAGTCCAACTCTGTTTTTGTAACGTGTCACGAAGAGTGCAAGTAAAAAACTCATCGCATATAGACGGTGTTTACCCAAATTTATTTTGAGAGTATTTAAAATTATAATTTCGTGAATGCCAACAGGCTAACAGGAGTCCGTTCTTAATTCATACGTGCCCATCGAGGATGTTATTAAAGTATGGATTAATTAATGCTTTAAAGGTAATTTAATGTAGGTAAACTTACACGTACATAATATTATGAAATCTCGGTACTCACGTCACGTTATCTACAAATTAGGTGTTTAACCTTACATTGGAGATGTCTAGTCAATAGTAGGTAGTATATTTTACTTAGGGGCTGTTTCACCATCCATGATATGTTAACGGCGGTTAGTATTTGTTTAGTTCGAATAGACGGATCACATTTAACAGTCAGTTAACACTAATCAATGGATGGTGATTAAAATTGTATGAAATTCAATTACCATGCAGGTTTTTACTTTTTAAATTCACGTTTTAACTACGGTAAGTCAATCTAAACAGCCTGACGATCAAATTCCAAAGAGCGTTTATACCTGCTGAGCTGGCAACGTTGCATTTTTGTTAGTTTTTCTCGATTATTCCATAAAAATTGAATGAAAATTAAAAATGTTGTCTGATAGAACACTTATTAATATATAAGTTAATGTGTCTACTCCAATAATTAACAGTTATAGACTTTTATATTCTTTAAAAACTAATTAATGTTAATAAACGGTTGTTCTGCTATTAATGCACACAAAAAAACTTGTGCGCTTTAATAGCGGAAGAAGAGGTAAAAGACGATAACCTTTTTATTGTTCATATTATTCGGGCACCAGTCTCTACGATACAGGTCTGGCAATAATAATGACCAATAAGTACAGTCAGCATCAAAAGTAGCTGTACACTTTTGTACTTCGTCGTTTCACAGCCACGTACTAAAGACCGATGCAAGATTATCAGTGTGTCAGTCAATGCGACTGAGTAAAAAAGTGATCCGCTATTTTTGATGCTGACTGTACTATACCGATGTATATAAACTTGTAACAGATGGTGGTGAAATAAATAAATTATTAATATTATTTATTAGTTCTATAGCAGATACGTTGCAGATACAGGTGCGATTGGAGCTCTCAACATTTTTATACGTTTCGATATCGATTTACTTATAATGAAATGCGTTTGTCAAAGCGTACTAAATAAAGTTAGCTACGCGCGATAACATGAAGTTTGCATCGTATGATTAACCAGCGACGTGAAAAAAAGCCGCAGCCCGGTAATATATGTACAGATGTACGTCACACATGTTAGGTTTTCAGCATGGAGACAAAAGGAATCGAGCGAGCAGTCTTTTTCTAAGTTGCTATACTCATACTCTTTTATTGGTAATATCATTATTACATGTCATTTTGTATATAAGAGAGAGAGAGAGAGTGCAACCCATTTGTTCCTTGGAACTAATTGATAAGTTTGGCTCGATTTTGAAATTGGTTACTTCACGGCTTTTCCGTTTCTTATAATAACGAGATTAGCCCGCAATCTGACATACTGACATTTATTTGAAATCTGAATTACATATTTTAACTAGGTAGTCAGCTGTAACGTAGCTCATTTCTGCTTCATAATACCGATAAAAACTATTTTTTATCGAAAATATCATTAAATTAGACAGATTTCTTATTGTGTGCACAAATTCGATACACGATTACAAGGAGTTAAAAATATATCACGCAATTACTTGCTGTTTTTAGTTAATTTAATTATTGAAGTGAACTAGATATAAAAATTGATATGAAGAATTCCCCAAAAGTCTTAGATTCTTGTACATCAATATCGTTAGACTTCGATTACACGCTAATAGGGATGTTGACACCATTAAGAAATAATTCGAAGACACGACTCCAGTAAAAAAACGCTTTATTTTAGCCTTGAAAACCAGATTAATTTTCGATTAACTGCAAAATTTGATTTTTTGTTGATTTAAAATAAATAAATAGTTAGTTGATTGAGTGTGCGAACAAGTGACGTCATAAGTTGCTCTTTCCATTCAAACTCTATGGGAGAATTGTGTTTTGACAGCTCATAAAAAGTACGTCAATTGATTGGTGGTGTCAACATCCCTATTCTGGCGTCATTTCAGTCCATCATTCTGCTCAGAATTACCGTGTACCTTACCTATCCCTCTCAGACTGACTGACTGATAGTCCAGACTGATGAAAATCAATATATTTATTATTTATTTTATTCGTCAATCCGATGTGAATGACAGATCAATTACATTGTTTACTTTAATTTATTTTAATTGTATTAATCGATTTAATTTAACTTTACTGGCTTTTGAGACAACGGGGTGTTGGGGTCGGAGGCTAAAGCCTTTGTTAAGGAGGAAGGGCGTCGTATCAGCGAGAAGTTCTGATGCTTGCGCGGGTGCTTTTCTGGCGCAAAGGTTGTCCATCGCTATTCAGCGTGGTAACGCGGCAAGTGTGTTGAGCACTTTTGCGCCCGGGGCCACTCAAGGGGGGCTTTTGGACTTCACTTAAACATATTTTCTACTCCTATACTGTAATATGTGATTTACTTAATCACGAACAGTAATATAACAACATACATAACAAGGTTCTGGAAAAGTCTATATTGTCTATTCCCCATAACAGCACTGTATCGTAATGTTGCTAAAACGATACTGAGGGCCTACTATGAAGTTCAAAAATTGAAGTTCTTATCGTACCGTCCCTCTCGCTCTCATATTAAATAGTATAAGTGTCAGACGGACCGCACGACGCGAACTTCGAGTCTGGAGTTTTGTAGTAGCCCTGCTGCAATCACTTACTTTTTTTTTTTAATTCGTACGTTCGGACACGCTAAGGTGCCAGTTACATATTTTATATGGTTTTATACAAAAAAAAAACTTTCCGAACCTACTAATCCATAGCCTGCCACCATTTAAGTAATGCGTATTATTAACATCGACACAAGCAAATAAACGTTAATCAAAAACAAAATTTAACTTAGACATATTTTGACGTTTTCATATTTCTCACATGTTTATTGTTGTTTACCTTCTCTTTGCGGTTGCGATACTTTTTACTAAAGTATGAAAACATTTCAAGTTTACTTTTTCTCTAATTTTGTATTTTAATTAATAAGTACCCAAGTCGAAGAAAAAGTATTGTATGCAACGTTGTATAAGTAAGTCAAAAAAAGCTCGCGGCGTCTTTTTCTTACGATGTTCGCTAAAGCTCACATCGTAACTCACGCCACTCACCTTTTTTGAATCCTGTTATACAACTGTTGCATAAAATACTATTTTACATTTTTAGGTGACAGAGAGTGATATTTTATTTTAATTTTAACGTCATTTGTAATTCGATTTTAACGCATGAGGATTTGATTTTATATGACATTTAGTATTATTTTATCATTTATTTGATTTTAAATTTTGATTGTGATATAATTTCTGGTTTTCACATGTTGTATTTTATAATATTTAATTGATGATTATGTTTGAATTGTAATCATAAAATACTTTGTATTTTAATGTTTGTTATAATGTATTGTGAATATTGAATTAAACTATCCTTTAACTTTATAATAAATAAATAAAAATGTGGATTTATTAATTTAATTTAATTGTAATTTTATAACTTGACATGACATTGTTTATAATCAGAAATAAAGATTAATTAAATAAATAGAAATGAGGGAAAACCAGAATAATGGAGTGAGTTGACGCCAGAATGAGCGTGTAACAAATCTTATGCATTTGTCAATATCAATTGATTACTAATAAATTAAGTAGCACTTAGGTACGTAGTGAGCTAATAAAATAAACCATTCAGATGACAATGAAGGTGCATTAAATTTTTTATTTCGTTTTCAATTACTGTACCTATTAGAAAAATTAGTACTTGATTACAGATTAAAAATCATCGTGTATTGTTTTTTTGATTCAGTATTTGTCCTGCGAGAACATCGCACTTTCCCATAGTGAAAAGTAGCACGATTAACATGTGCTACTAATATTATACTTTTTATTCCGATATTCCCACGGGATAGGATACTCGAAATAACTACCGCTGGGCTTAAGGTCATGAGATTTGGTCTGTAGTAGTACTCGTAGCTGGACGTCTGGAATAACACATAGGCTACTTTTTAATCCGATATTCCCACGGGATAGGGATAAAATTTTGTACAGTTGTTCTTAACACAACCTCAATGAAGACCATGATATAAATTTTGGGATTTCCCGGGGGAATTTTGTAAAATCCCGGAATTTCAATTGTAACGTTTCATTGGTTTTATTGTTTCAATTGTTGTTTTATTTAACGTTTGGGCTCCACAGAAAACCAGCGTTACTGCACATAATGTGCGGCAACACATGCTAAGTGGAGACCCTTTTTGGTATCCTGCCGTGTCACCTAGTAACATAGTTTTAGTGCTAGTTCTAGTCTTAGTTTTAGGTGGTACTTATGGAGCCAAAATAAACCTTTCTTTCTTCTTTCTTTAACTACCAGATCGAATAGCTTACGAGTACGAAGCCGCGGGTAAACTGTAGTTAGAAATAAATGCCATGCCATTGTTACAGAACACCATTGATATAAAAGGCAACGACTGAAAAATTGTCCCAAAAGTTAACTAGGTAGTCTAGAACCAAAGCAACGATTGCGATTTGGTAGGTTGTTTAACCAATACCCCTCCTCCTAACTATTTATTTCAGATAAAAGTACCGACGTAGATAACATTGAATGAACCACTAAGCACTAACATAATATGTAGATACAAACACAGAATAGGTGAATAAAGTCATTAGTAGATTGTACTGAAAATTTGGAACAGTGGTTATCTTATTGTTAACTTCTTATACTAGAGTAAAAAATATCAAATTTATTCATTAAGTGTTGACATCTTCATAAAAAAATGAAAACCAAAGATTTCTAAAATTATTGCTGCATAAATAATTAGTGTTGTTATTTTGACGGAGAATAGGACGGAGTGGAGGAGATTAGGAGAGGGTTACATCCAGCAGTGGTAGATAAAGTGGGTGATAGATAAAGCCTGAGAAAAGAAGAAAGAAGAGGAAGAAAATTTTTCTTGCCTATTTTCAGTTTTATATAATCCAGTCTCTGCTTATAACCCTGGCAACAGATATCACGTTGGCAATTAGAATAGTGCACCTAGGTGCTTAATAAACAATCAGTGCATCTCGAAGGCTAGCACTGACTGTCGAGTGATGCCAAAAACTAGACTCAAGATAACATTGATAGTACATAGTGTCTTAAAATTAGTCCGAATTATTTCAGCAGATCCTTTCGTTTTGGTCTGATCGAACACGCCTTTAAAAAAATATCATAATTTTTTATTTAAAATGTGGTCACCTCACGATTTCGACGCGGTCACTTTGAAGATAGAATAATGTATGGAAACATTTATTGTCCACCATGATGAAGGAATCTTGAAACATTTTAACAGGGATGTTTAGTTAAACTAATACTACCTACCATCTATTTAATAGATGCTTTTGAAACGTTCCGGAAGAATTTTAAAATATCTCGTTTAATGTCGATCTAGTTAAACTCTCAGTGGAAAGTCTTCTGAAAGGCTCAGAATACAGAAATGTTTATTTGCTAGAAACAGATACAAAGATGTTGTATTTTTTTATCCACGGTACCTATTAAAGTCTGCATGGAGGGAGACATGCAAATTATGTTATGTTATGTTTTGTTAAAAATACCATGTTATACTAAGCATGTCAATGAATTATTCCTAGTTTTGTGTGATGAATGTGATAACAATATAATAAATAACAGTACCTACCTACAGTAAGAAATAGAGGGTGCCAATATAAGAAATAATAAAAAATAATATACAATGGGGAATGGATGAAAATTTTAGAAACGCTTGAAACTTTTTTTATCGATAGGAATAACCTTTCTAATTAACAGAAAAAAATATCAGATTTTTAAGTAGCATCTGCAATACCCCTGGTGTTTATGGGCGGTGGTGATCTCTTACCATCAGGAGACCCACTTGCTCGTTTGCCATCCAATCGAATAAAAAAAAACAATTAATTTAAAAAATAAAAGAGTTTTCTTTACCCACAAATTACGATAGTCCGATCGGTTACGGGTTGTTCCATAGCCCAGAACAAAAAACTTTAAAAAAGAATTTATGTGTATTTGACTCGTTCGTGTTGACGGTTTTGACAGAAGCTCATGTCAGTTTCTATGGGCGTGTACAGCTACATATTAGTAATCTGTGTTATGAACCCACATAGTAGCCATCAACTTGTAAAGTGAGTGACTACGAAAGTCGCGATATGCGATATAAGCTTTGCGTACGCGTGTTTTATTGGCAGACGTGTCCCAGAACCAGAACTCATTGATCTAGATTAAGTACATAATCGTATGTATGATTCAGAATTACTTATTGGGGATTATTCCGTAAATTGTCATGTATGAAACCAAACCAGTAGTATAGGTATATTTCTATTGTTAGACCACTTTACAATATGATGTTCTAAATTGTACAGGTGATTTACTCGACCAATGTTTACACAAAGAAGAAGAAGCAGAGAAGCAGAGATGAAAGTTAAGTACGATATGTAAGAATTCGTTTGGGGTGTAGATACGATTGCACGCCCGTAGGCTCGAGAGGCGTGCCCAAAACCGTTTCGCCCAATCACTCGGACGCGAACATTACTATGCTACTCTCGCCACGCCTCACTGATTCAATGTTGCTTTAGGTATTTTGAGTAAGGCTTTGTTATTGTCTTTTATTTTTATTTGCTCAGGGTCACCAAGTAGAAGTTGTGCCATTACATGATAGAACGGCATGTAATACAGAGCAGTTTAAAATGTAACTTTTAATACTTACAAGTTTTTTTGCTGTACTTATATATATGTATACCAAATGTAAAGTCAATAAACATACCAGATTTAACGTAAATAAAACGACGATACGACAGCCTAACGACAAGGCAAAATAAACAAAAGCTTGTAAAAATTCAGACCACATTTTGCAGAGGTCCATTATTACTTCAAGTGGCCAGGATAAGGCGTATTAGTAATATAAAATATTGGCTCAGTTTGCACTGACTCCTTCTTTGCCTAGCCCACAAAAATGAAAATAAATAGGCAATTTGTTTATTCCATTAGTTTCCCATTTTATTTGGAGTTGGTCTTCCTAGTCATTTTTCGCCAGTTACATCTATTCTGCGTTGCAGCATTCTATTTGGGTTTATTAATAATAATAAAACATTTTAAGTACTTGATCATTGAGTAGAATAGGATGGATTTAAGAAAACCTACCTACCTACTTTGGATTATGACTAAACTAATTAATTTATTGTTGATAAAAAATATTTACTTACTATACGAAAGGATAAGATATGAATAATAGTGTTGTTATCACTTATTATCAGGTAGTTTTATTTCTTTGGTAATTAACGTAGTACCCACAATCATTAGGAGGTTACCAAGATGACGAAGCGAAGGAAAACAGAGCTGTAGATGTACTTCATTCAACAATTATACACACAATCTTGACTTAGGAGTAAAACACAATTCTAACTAACTTTAAAAAAAACAACAAATAAGTAATAATTTAAATTTTATTATTAGATATTATTTAAAATCGCAAACCGTTGAAAGTTTGTAAATCATCTGTGAGAATATGCTTACACAATTCTACGATTCGTCTTTCTTGGCATCTCTCATTCATTAGGAACTAATTAGCAGTTACTAAAACCTCCACAAAAATACAAGTATCGACAGATTTTCTACGAAATAGTTGGCAGACGAAAATCAAGTACCTATCTACTAAAGATGAAATTCTAAAAAGGGATTGGGTCAGATTTTGGACGGTGATAGACGGGACGGGATCAACGAACCTCTTGAAATTAAGGGCTGCCCCTGAAACGTGATGAAGGCTGATCCGACTGATCGCGATAGGGCTGCCACAATAATTAATGTAAGCAAATAACGAGAGACTACCGAGTATCTTAAAATAAATAATAATAATAATAAATATCACGGGACAATTCGCACCAATTGACCTAGTCCCAAAGTAAGCTTAGCAAAGCTTGTGTTATGGGTACTAAGCAACGGATAAATATAATTATATAGATAGATACATACTTAAATACATATTAAATTATTGAAGTTTTGAAGTTTTTTATTATGTACCTACTTTCAGCAATGCAAACTACGACTACAACTCGAAGCAGTAAGACAGTGGTTGTATTGTCTTTGACTACAACTTTAAAAGAAGTTTAGTTAGCTCTTTTTAAGAACATGTCCGTTTTTTTTAATTAGTGGAAAAAAAATCTAATATAATAGGTATCATCAATGAAGTTAGATAATTGATAAAGCGAAAGGTACACTTTTTTGTAAAAATGCTCTCATAAATTACAAGCAATAACTTTTAAGTTTTCAATTTTGTTTCTAAGTAGTCATATTGTTACGTGGCCTTTGTCCAAAATTTCGAGATGCCTCAAAAATTCCCAAGAGTTCCACGCTGATTTCATAACTCTAAATCTACCTAGTGATTGGAATTTTTTTATTTTCTGCGCAGCTATTTTAATTTGTTTTCCGTTAGAACCTTCTGCAATAATAACACAACAGTACAATATACAGAAATAAAAGCCTTGTAAATAATATTATAGCCAGCCCTTTTATTCCGATCTGGTATTTTTTTTCTAAGTGAGCAGTAAAATCGTCAAAGAAATCTGAAAGTTCCTGGTTTTTTTTTAACTTTAAAACCTTCCTATGTAGGTAAGATTATGACTGGTCGTTTTTCACTCCGAAGTATGCAAAAATCCGAAATATTATTATTATTATTTATTCTCAAAAATGTACATAGTTTTAGTTACACCACTAATTTCGCCAAACTATGACGTTTATTGGCGAATATTGATTGGATCAAGTTCAAGTCATGATTCAGTTCATTTTCCATCCCCTGCATACCACCCGCAGTGTATCGGATGTCTTTTGTTTCCCGGCACTACTTCATCACGTCGCGGTGCGTTCACCGTGGCGCTTTCTATAAGATTCACTGCGACGTGATTTTTTTGTTTTTTTTACGGATTTTTAGGAAAACAAAGAGAGTTTTTATTTATGTTTTAAGACTAGCAAATCCGGATACTGAAATATTGAAGGGGAACTGTCCCTCGTGTGCGAATAATTATATTGACAAAAATATGCCGGAAATCATATTTAAAGACAAATTTAGAATCTGTCTTTAAAATGACAAAACAATGACTTGGGCGACTATAAAGCCTTTAATTTTATGGTATTGTCTTTTAATAAAACCTAACATAGGTATTAAATCTATAAAAAAACCCAAAAAGACAACACGCGTTGATCTTTGACTCAATGTAAATTGTGGAAAGTGAAATCAAAGAAAATGTGGTGAAATTCAAATATATGTTTGAGTTTATACCAGATTTAATTAATTAAATGATAAAGCATTTTCCATGTACTTACTTAGAAGATTTGATTGCACTGTATTATACTTAATTATTTAAATTATGGGGTAGCCCTATGTCCAACAGTGGACGTCCTTAGGCGGATACCTATGATGATGATAATTTAAACCAGAAGTTTTCAAAACATGGGATGTCGATTTTCACTGACTTGCAGAGATCGAATTGAGTTTTCATTTGTTAAATATCTGAAATAGGAGGTATGTGCCCAGCAGTGGGACGTATATAGGCTGGGATTATGATGATGATGTATCTAAAATATATACAGGTTGATGTACATTCGATGTCAAAAGCAAGAAGAAAACGTCAACAAAAAGTAGCAGATATGTAGTAGAATCTTTGACCGTTCTTGATGCATAATTCTACTTTTAACAAACAAAATTAGACCATGCTCCAAGATCGCAAGTACATACGTAAAATTTATCGTCAATAGTTTCCCCGGGCTTTGTCGGCCCCGATGTGTCACGACCGGTGCACCGCGATTATTGCAGCGACCCAACTCAGGGGGGCTAGTACGAAATTCGAAAATCGAAGTTCGTATCGTACCGTCCCTCTCACTCGCGTATTAAATAATATAAGCGTCAGCGGGACGGCAAGATAGGGAGTTCGAATTTTGCACTTCGTAGTACAGGGCAAGGGGCTCGGCCCCCGTACCCTACCCTAGGGTAACCTACCCGAGAATTGAAAATGGGGTTGTGATTCATTTCCCATGCCCGCCACTCGCAAAGCCTCCGAATTATATCTGCGACTCACGCTTTTAAACAAATGGGACATTCACTTACATCTGTTCATTTTTGCTTTCGATTGATTACAAATGGAATCATTAACGTGACGCGTATATAGATTTGTCTAAGCAATAGCGATTAATACTAGTAAACAATAGTCGTGAAATTGCGAAACGTGACTGAAGTGGTGACCTGTCGTGATAACTTGAGGAAGAATTCTGAAATCTTTTCAAGTTTGCCACCTTTATTAGCAAAGAACGTCAATTCGCGAAGTCGGCCAATAAAGTACCTACTGATGTTATTTGCTTTCGCTTTGAAACGAGCATGACGTGACCATTTCGAAATATAATTCCGCAAATTTGTTCGTCAACGAGAAAGCTCAGTGTCAAATTCAGCAGTGTTTTTGTGTCGGATCGAGTCGACACAAGCCACCTGTGCGGAGAGGGCACGACTTCCGTGTTTGATGTAATTTTGCGATACAGCTCGTAGGTATAGGAATACATTATACACACATACTTGTTGCCGGCTTAGGTAGGTACGTTGTAGTAGCATTGAGGTGCGATAACACGCTTAACCGTGCGATATGCGAGCCGTTTCAGTACACAATCAGACTCAGCAAAGCCATTTCTAATTTCAAACTGAACAGCGCTTTCTTACTAGGTATACCTAATGTCAGCTTTATAGAACAATGTATTTCAAACATAGTGATGGCCTAAGCCTTTTATTTTATTTATATGCTTCTCATTTCCTAAAACAAAAGATGTAAGGAATCACTCGGTAGTAACAAAAAAAATTAAATAACTGAATGATTCAGGTATTTGCGTCTTCGTGGAGGTCCATATAATTGAACTATAATGATTTTACCTTGGTCCTCTGTAATCAACTGCGCTTGTGGTAGCGAAGGAGCGAGATAAAAACGTTGTAATTAATTAAAAACGTAAAAGAAACTCACGAAGCCATATCCTCGACTCTTGCTGGTCTGCCGGTCTGTGATGACGACTGCCTCCTCGATATCGCCGTAGACGGCGAAGTGTTCCCGGAGGCTCTTGTCCGTGGTGTGATAGGGCAGGCCTCCGACGAACAGCTTCGTCCAGGTGGTGTCCTTCTGGCCGGGCAGGGCGCCCAGCGCCAGCAGCCCCTCGGGCTCGCCTGGCAGCGCGCCCGCCATCAGCATGCCTTGAACTGTCTCCGTCGCGACGGCCACGGTCACAGGTGCACTAACACTCGCGCTGAGCGCTGGTCCTACGGCTCCTAAAGCTTTGTTGGTTTGTAAACACGGTCCGCTGGGTCGGACTGGGACGGGCGTTTGGTGTGGAGGTCGGGCGCGGACTGCTCTTGTAAACGCACGTGGCGCTCGCTACTAATTTTAGCCCCGCTCCCCTCCCGCCAGCAGATGCGCCGGCTCCGCTCCGCGCCACATGCGTGGCGTGCCCTACTGCCTGCCGCTACCCTCACGTAACGCTAATGATATGCCTCTTGCCTCGTTATCATTTAGGTATTTTGGATTTTGAGACATTGTTTTAGAACGTACCTACTTACCTGTAAATAATTTATAATACATCCAAAACCGTTTATGGCGACACCAGTTATATCGACATATCGGATGCATCTAACGACCAAAAAAGTCCCAACACGACGTTACATACCAAAATAACACTGGTTATACCTAAAGACCAACCGTGCCCGACGACCAAATATTGATATCCCTTCGATGTCGTTATAAACGGTTTTGACTGTAATTGCAATACAATACAATGACTCTTTCTTGAACATCACGATAGTAAGCGATACAGAAAAAAGGTATGTACCGACACGGAGAGATAATTATAAGACAAAGATGGGCGGCCTTATCGCTCCAGAACGATCTCTTCCCGGCAATCTTTTTCTAAATAAAGAAAAAAGAAAGAGGAATTAGGTGCTTGTCTATCTTTAAAATTTAATTTTCGATTGTTTTCACCACGCACGACATTTATCTTAACTATTACCTATAAATAGCTTTGACTAGTGGCTTAGACCAAATAAATATGATCGGAAATTTCTAATAAGTAAGTACTAAGTAAACCATTTTATTATGTGATTAAGTCAGAAAATCTACTTGGGATCTATAACTAAACAATATGCGATACGAAGCTTACCCGTTAACAACAAAGCAGTAACCGATCGATATAGTATTGAGGGGGATGGTTTGTGAAACTAAAATGCTACTAAAAAACCTCATCCTAAAACCTAGTTCACCATACACCCCGAAAGGCCGACACATTCAACAATGATAAATACAAAAACGGTATTTTCTTATGGGCTTTGTAATTTCCACGTACTACGAATCAAAATATATCTATTTACCTATCTAATGACAATGAGTTACTTATTTCTAGCCCTCGAAAACTTTGCATTTTTCTGAAATAATCTTATGTGGATATATAACAAAGTACCTACCAATGTGCCAAATTTCACCCAAACCACTAAACATACAAACTTTTCTATTTACGAGTATAATATTAATAGGAGCAGGAGCATTTCAAATTAGACGCGTGATTATTTTCATATTACTTATTTCTTTGAAATTAATTACTATAGTTTCTTCTTCTATTAAAACCAGTATTTGTATTACTTATGTCATTATCTACGCGCAGGTATGAAGTCGCGGGTAAAAGCTAGTCTAACATAAACCTTGGATTATTCCCTGGGATCTTAAACATCCTGTACCACATGGGGTCATCCATAATCCATACATACGTAGGGTTGCCATATGAAAAATTGAAAACTTCTGACAAAAATCCTGACATCACCCTAAAATTCGATTTATGACACAGGAACAAAATAATAGCAATCTTCATAGCAATTCATGTGACAAGGGGTAGGGGTGGGGGCTAAAAATGGTCAAAATTGGTGTGACTACTTTATGGATGGCCCTTTCGGTTCGCGGTATCCTGCAGGGCTACTACGAAACTCGAAACTCGAAGTTTGTATCGTACCGTCCCTCTCGCTCTCGTATTAAATAGTATAAGTGTCAGAGGGATCGCACGACACGAACTTCGAGTTTCGAGTTTCGTAGTAGCCCTGCTGGATCTACGCTTCCCTTTCCCTTCGCCCGACTCCGTAGCCCCCTCCCCGACACCAATTTTTTTTCTCTGCGGTTATTTCTAAAAATCCGGACATTTGGCAAGTCCGGCCTCAATCCTGACAAAGGGTCAAAAATCCGGACATGTCCGAACAAATCCTGACATATGGCAACCCTATACATACGTCACAATTCGGGGGGAGGGAGGGTCAAGCGGTTTGTGACACAGGAACAAAATAATGTCGATTTTCATAGCATTAAATGTGACAGGGGGGGGGGGGTTATAAATGGTCAAAACTTGTGTGACGTGACGTACAGTCTGCATTAATATCTAGCACAGCAAATCGTGCAAAAATATGTGACATGTCCTACCGGATCTAGAAATAGAGTCCTATCAGATACTTATGCACGCTTTTTTGTGTCAGATATAGGTGCTGGAACTTTATGGCCCGCAACAACGTGGCAAAGGCCTCTTCTGTTCCCAGGCTAGTCTCGCGCTGTCTCGCATTTCGGCGGATGCGTCGGCGCAGTGGGAAATGCATTGTTGCACTTCCTCCACTCAGCCACTGTTGACGCTCACCGTAGACAACCAATCCGCTTCCGCTCCGCTGGAACTAACGCAACAGCAGCCAACAACTCGATTCCCACCGGGTTGCCTAAATTTTACGCGACGTCAGTGATGACGTGAGGGCAATAAAGAAATAAATAAACTTATTTGCAATAACAACCAAGCAGTGCAGCGTTGGACGTCCACTAATAAGACGGACGGATAAGTTAAAGCCTCGAGTTCACGGTGGATGGTGGTAGATGCAGGCCACTTCCAACCGAAGCAAAAGGTCCAAAGACATAACTATAAGTATGTTTCTCTCAATCTTCCGGTCGCCTTATGAAAATGTCACTCCCCACTTCTACCTACTTGCCCATCTTAATTTAAAATCTAGGTTTAGGAAAGGGATAGGTACCTATTAATTACGGAGGAATGACGGAAACTAAGCGAGAACAATATATAATGCTATCACAGTCCCACGATATACTTTCTAAATTGGGGGTCATCCATAAAGTACGTCACACATTGAGAGAGGGAGAGGAATGGTCAAAACTAGGGTCAAAATTGATGTGACGAACTTTATGGATGGCCATTTGGCCAAGTTTATCAGAATCCTAAAAGTCAATATAAAACATAATCTATCTATCAGCTGTTGCACAGATTCTCCAAAAGAAGTTCCAATTCCAAACAAATCTTTTAGACAGTCAAATCCCGCTCTACAAATACTTAGGATCAGCTGTTCCCGTATTTTACACAATGCAGGCAGCTGCGTGTGCGCTGCCAAAAAACCATAACGCCGAACGCTGCGGGTGAGTTCCGTCAGCTGATAACGCGTCTTATTTAGTTACGTTTTGTTGAAGATTTTAATAGGATATATAGATTCATTGATGAAATTTATTTAACGAATAAATGTGATGCCGTCTCTGTTTGTTTTAATCAAATAGATGGAGACGGCATCACATTTATCCGTCAATTCAAATTAATCAATGGGTGGTGTAACAGCCCCTTAGTCAGTCAGTTAGATTATTGTGATATACAAATACTGAAGGTAGAGTTACGCGGTTTATGATTTTAGTATTAAGGTAGTTGCGAATCGATTTGCGTTGTCTTGGACTAAACGATCAGCTGTTAACACGTATTTCATTTCCTCTAGTGCTATAGGGATCCCTATTGCCTAGATTCTTCAATTATCAGAAAATAATTATTCATCATCAGCCAGATGACGTCCACTGCTGAACAAATTCCTCCTCCTTAGAACGCCACAATGAGCGACAATTAACTCGCCACTTGCATCCACCGGTTACATGCAACTATCACGATGTCGTCAGTCCACCTAGTGGGAGACCTGTCAACGCTTCGTCTTTCTTCGTCTTCGTCTGTTCGTGGTCGCCACTCGAGGACTTTCCTCTTCCAACGGTTATCTGTCCTTCGAGCGATGTGGCCAAAGCATATTGGCCACGTATTTTTTTTTGTCAATCAAACAAAAAAATTACAAATATGAAGAGTGCCAAAGATGGAGTGGAGACCCGTGACGTCAATCCTTTTTTTCAGTTTTTTTTTTAAATCTTTTTGTATTTTTTATTTTAATTCCAATTTTTTTGTTACTTTTGCGGTCATCCCGTAAAACCTGTATCGAAAATACAAACTGAAATATAGATGCACAGAAAAACCAGAAAAATAAGACCAGCCCAGGTCCTCAGCATTCCGTGCCGTGTGCTATACCGCTACACCACCGCTGGACAACGATACAGGCACGAATTTCTCCTATGCACCTCATATCTCAGCTGTTGTGTTGTTTCTTATTTAGCCACTTAAGCAGCGACACTAGCGACATCTATGCCGTAGCACTCATCGAGAAACTTTTCGGCGCTCCATCGGAAGTAACCGCTCACCCGGACAAGAGATATCGTTAATCCTTTATAATCCTTTTTTTATCTAATACTAGTGTTTACCCGCGGCTTCGCATACGTAAATCCTTAGGTCCAGCAGCTAAATTGAAATTCCGGGATTTTTTAAATTCCCGAGGTAATTCCCGAAAATTTGATCGTTGTTTTCATTGAAGTTACATTAAAAACAATCATGGTCAAATTTCATGACTCTAAGCCCAGCGGGCGGTTGTTGTTTCGAGATTTTATCCTTATCCCGTGGGAATATCGGAATAAAAGTAGCCTATGTTTTATCCCAGATATCCAGACATACCAGTCATGAGACTCTAAGCCCAGCGGTTATTAATTCGAGATTGTATCCCTATCCCGTGAGAACATCGGGATAAAAAGTAGCCTATGTGTTATTCCAGACGTCCAGCTACCTACATTCCAAATTTCATGACTCTAAGTCCAGTGGTTGTCATTTAGAGATTTTATCCCTATCCCGTGGGAATATCGGGATAAAAAGTATCCTTTGTTTTAATCCAGGTTGTAAACTAACTTTTTGCCAAATTTCATCCAAATCCGTCTAGCCGTTTCAGCGTGAAGAAGTAACAAACATACTCACTCACTCATTTTCACATTTATAGTAATTAGTAGGATTTCGCCATCAGATATTTCGGAGCTTCCAAGGTGGTCAAAAACATCTCTGTTATTCATGTACCTACTTTAACTGGCTGTATCTTCATCATGCATTTTTTGTTTAATCGACAAGAGAAAAATTACGTGTACGATATTTTTTTTTAATCTAACTGACAGGCTAATTATATAATTTTAGGAATTTAGCCTTTTTTAACCCTGTGTTATTACTTTGACCGCTATATGTGTCTGTGTCTCTGTGTCTGTCTGTGGCACCGTAGCTCAAACGGGTGGACCGATTTGAATGCGGTTTTTTTATTTGAAATCAGGTTTTCTAGCGATGCTTTTTGGACATGTTTCATCAAAATCACCTTAGTTGTTTTTGAAATATTGAACTTTGAAGTGACAAAGTTGGGGGCTTCTCAACCTCAGGTTAGGTTATGAAGTCAGCAAGTTCGGTAAAATAAATTAAACCAATCAAAATAAAATGACCTTTTTATACAGCATCGTTATTCGTGCTTATTATTAGCTGGTGAGTCGCTGCCGGCCGACAGGCCTGAGCTCCAGCAAATGCTGCAAACGCGCATGTGCGTTTTGTAATTCTGGTCCAAAACCTTTTGCAACTTAAGACTCTACCTTGCCACTCTACAAGGTGTCTTAAAAATGATCCAGAATAGTTCAGCAGACTGTTCGGTTAGTTGGACTGATCACCCCTGCGCAGGCTTTTCATTGGTTTTATTGATTCAAAGTAAATCGCAACTCCAAAAAAAAATACATACATAAATAAACTTAGGGTGAGTTCACACGGAGATGATACATTTTGACGTAGGTGTTCTCTCATTAAAATGGGGTGAAAACTGACCCATAGCAAACAAATCTCGAATCCTGTTTGAAATCTGTAGTGTAAGTAGTATAAGAAAGGTTCTATTCGGGACTAACGGAACCTTAACACAGCCTCTATTCAACACCATCTGAGTAACAGCGCAACGATACGCAAACGAGATTCACATCCCACTCTTACCCGAAATTAGCAATGCGTAAGAGTGAGACAGCTTGTAGATCCGCGCTGTATAAGTTGTAGCATCAAAGAACCCGTGCTGTACCTGGTTTTGTTTGATACCGAGGGCCGGGTTCAATGCTCGCGGACATTAGGCACTTGTCCCACCACAGTCAAGGAAGCGATTAGCTTTCGACTATTTTCTCGCTCCAGAAACGAAGAATTTGTATAAATCCTTATCGGTGAAAAAGAAAAATACATTATTTATTAAACGTTCGCAGGCTGTTCACATTGCCACTGATTTGTCGCAGCGACAAATCAAAGATAAAACTCTCTCAGTGATGCTCGCTTGGCTTTCAGTCACAAGTCACGCCAAAAACCAAACAACTGTCATTTTTCTCCACAATGTACGCAAATGGCTTACCATTACTGTCAAGTAATCGTTGGATTCGCCGATCGGACTTGTAGAGATAAAACTATCCTAACTACACACTCGTTTCGCTACTCTCCCTCTCCAACTCGTATCTAGTTTCTCACTCAACTCGCTTCTCTTCCATCGTCGGCGGTGGGCTAAGTGCCTTATCGGCGCGTGCGTCGGCAGCTGTAGCCACCCTACCAAAGCCACCCTATGCATATGGCAGATTTCCTATAGTTACGCTGTTTGACCGGCGAGTTGGTGTGTGACGATCGATTTTTTGGATATGGGGTGGCAGTAGATAAAAAGAGAGATGCGGATGGTTTTGGTATTGTTATGTGTCCTTGCTTTGCGTGGGATCAATCACAAAGTACCTACACAATGCAGGATAATGATTTTATTTTCATTGGAATCGGTTTATAAATAAGAAAGATACGTCACTTAAAAAAATTGCGTGCAGTTTTGGAAGAATCGTCGTTGATTTCGCGAAAACTTTTACAGTTTTAGTTATAGTCTGTAAAATTATAATACATATTTTAAAACTTATGCGAGTGAATATAAAAAAAAATACTAAAAATATTTCCAACAATATGGCCGATCATAATAAATAGGATTCATCTTAAGTTGGACATGCGCATGTTGGATATAAGGAAAGTTTTAATACTATCTCCAAAGCCATAAATCTACTCCTCACTATAATTCTTTCAATGAGGGCTATCGTTTTTTGTCTCACTAGATGGCGCACTGTTGCGTGAGGTTTTTAAGTATGGTTTTCAAAGTCTGTTATTACGGGCGTGAAAACAAAGTTTAGATTAAAATCATATTTAATACACCTTAAAACCGTAGCATAAAAATATCGAACATGCCACAGTGTTGCAAAGTCCCCGTTTTGTTCGGAAAAAAGGGAGGACAAAGGTTTCCGAAAGACAAAACTGTCTCAAAACACAGACATTCATTGCCCCGGAACGCATATTTGCCATAATTAATTTCAGATATTGCAAAATATTCACAAAATTATTCTAATTATAAATAAACCCGCGTAGCTCACCCAAAAACTATGAGATTTGACATTTCGGAGACCTCACGCTACACTAGCGCCTCTAGCGGCGAATTCATTCGCGATAGCCCTCATTATAAAGGTTGCACTCTGAAGTGATATAACCGCCTATGGCTTACCGTGGAAAATTCATCACTTTATGCAGTCACATAAATATCTGACACGTCCTACTGGCAGAAGTAGAGTCGTATCAAATATTTATGCACACTGTTGTGTCAGACTTTGGTACTGGTGACTGTACCTCTATTTTCTGTACTACATACTACATTGTGGTAATCAATAAAGGGTCATTGTACCTATTGTATTGTATTTTATAAAACCTGCATAGTTCAAACCAATTAACCTTAAAAGTATTCGTTACGTATATTAGTATATACGTATATACGTAACGAATTACTTTGATTGTTTATGGCACTGTAGCTAAGATAATAAAAAAATATCCTAATCTCCGTCCGTTTTCAGTCTGTTTGTCCGTATGTCACAGGTATTTTTTTTGGAAACTAAATAAATTAATGATGGCAGATATGTTTTGGTAAACTGCTAGGCAGTTAAAAGCCATAACTGGCTGCAATAAATAAATCCACGCGGAAAAAGTCGCGGGCGCAGCTAGTTGTAAATATGTTGGTTATTTTTCATTAGTATTTATTTATTAGTATCACAATGTTTCCCTCAAGATACCGTGTGTCTTCATTATAATTTCGTTTTGCATTCCCGATAATCAAGACGAAGTTTACGCGGTCAACATCCCGTGGAAAGTAGGTCTTCTTTTTATTACCCTATAACCTAATTCGGGCGTGTCTTACTCATAAAAATATAGTGCTGGAGTTACTTTTTAGCCCCCGACGCAGAAAGAGGGGTGTTATAAGTTTGACCGCTATGTGTGTATGTGTGTCTGTTTGTGGCACTGTAGCTCTTAAACGGGTGGACCGATTTGAATGCAGGTTTCAGAAATCAGGTTTTCTAGCGATGGTTCTTAGATATGTTTCATCAAAATCGGTTTAGCTGTTTTTGAGATATTGAACTTTGAAGTTCGGGGGTTTTCCAACTTTTTGTTGGTTAGGTGAGTTTTTGCATGTTCATTTCATCAGGGATGAGATAAAGATAAAGTTAAAAAATCTAAAGTTAAACGGTCGCTCGCTATGTGTTAAATCACTCTTAATTGTTTTTGCCTTTAGCCGCGGTTCCACTCGCGTAAACCGAATCCGTCGAATTAAAATGGTGGGTTTCTACTTCACACTTAAATACTTCCTTCATGCCAGGTCTCCACTGAGCGAGCTGCCTCGCGCGGCAGCCATTTTCGGTGCGATTTTGAGCCATGTGTGAACGAAATCATGCTTCATGCGCGTACCTCACCCGGCTTTAGGTATACTTACTGTGGTCTTCATCTAAATCTAAGTACGCTGTATGATGAACACCTGTATCATATTTCATGTCTCTAAGACTTAGCAGTTGATAAAACGAGATTTTACATTAATCACGTGATAATAATAATGTCGACTCTCGTTAATTCTAAACTCATGGGGCTCTTAAAATATTACGAATTATCAAGGTTTGCGAATTATCAAATGGTTTAAACCATATGAAGATGTTTTAGGGAACTCGTGACCACTTCGAATTATAGAGAGGTTCGAATTATCGCAGGTTTGAATTAACGAGAGTCGACTGTATGGGAATAAAATGCATCCTATGTGTTACTCAAGATGTCTAGATATCTACATACCCTTTCCGAATCCGTCTAGCTGTTTTAGTGAGAAAGAGTAACAAACATACAAGTATGCACGCACTCACGAACTTTCACATTTATAATAAGTATTTTGGATGTACGGTCAGCATCAAAAGTAGCTGGTTACTTTTTTTACTCTGTCACATTAACAAGTTTGTCAATCTTGTATGGTGCTAAGTACGTGGTTGTAAAACGACAAAGTACAAAAGTAACCAGCTACTTTTGATGCTGACTGTACACACCAATAAAAAGTAATAAAATAAACTAAAACTAAAAAAAACATTTTTAAAACAAGCTTTTATTTAAATGCTTCAAAAAGAAGAAAATAAATGTCAAATTTCAGCTCATTCGGATAACAGGAAAACGGGTGCAATTTTGCTTTCAAAATTCATACATACGCTTGAAGTTAAATAAAGCTTTTAATAATATACCCTCTACCTAAAAGCAGCTAGAGCCGCTTGCACGTTCCAGGGTTAAAAAATTGTATCGTTTATTATTCTCGTTAAGGGGTGACATTTCCATACATTTTGACACTATTTAATCCAGCATTAGCAGTTAAATCGGGGACACTCGGGGTTTTGTAGCAAAAACCTGGTCTGCGCAAGTAAATTCATAGACTTCAGTCAGTGATAGCGCCTACGAGGATAGCGCTGTCCCTCTACGGAGCTCTACGGCGTAGCGCGAACGTAGCACTTCTAATTTTCGTAGCATTCTTTGAAACTAACATAATTATTATCACTACCTACGTGATTGATCAAGCGTCCGAAAACGAAAGATATATCAGAACGGTATGTGCAAGAGGTATTACCTTGTATTTTATATACTTAAGTGTTAATTTCGTGCAGACAACAAAAGAAAACAAACTTCCACGAGCACTTCACTACGATATTTACACCACAGATAATTCGACACGAAACTGGAAAGCATCAAGAATTAAGCGCTATCTACCGGAGTTTTCAAACATTATCTACTTCTTTGGAATGCTACTGCTACATGATGAACATGTCCCAGTTCCGTGGCATACCAGTGCGTATTTAGTATTGAAAAGTTTAAATAGATGGCGCTGTAACCAGTCCTTATTTTATTACTGAGTGGTAAGGCTAGATGGCAGCAGTAGACAAACTTCTGACAAGGAATTAAAGTAATGGAACGATGGGTGAAGTAGTACACCTTGTAGCGACTCTTAGCGTCATCTAGTGAGCACATATAGAAACTCCAACCGTGTTCTACATTGCGCTATCGAAATTTCACAAGTCGGACGCATATTTTATATACAAGTTATACAATTACCGACGCTCGTCCTTCAGACTTCGGTTCCCACGCATGACACCTGCCTGGAGAGAGAACTCTCTATTATTGGAGCCTCCCCCTCAACCTGTTAAAGCTGCGTTAGCAGGCGTATAGGTTAAGTACTTACTAATTTTTTTTCATACACAACACACAATGAAAAAAATTAATAGTAATTTTAACTACCTGCGAACGCAGCTTTAACAGGTGTGCAACTTTTTAGTCTTCTCTTCACCCTGAAAATGTTTTTTTTTTTTTATAACGACTAAACTAAAATTATTACAGGTTTACATTAGACTCTTTTCCATCTCATGGAAAATAATCAGTGAAGATTTCCTACTTCAAAAAAGAAAGAAAGATAATAATATGCTTATTACCAATACTTAGGCAAAGTCTAAAGAACTTGCACTACATTTCTTAAGAGTACACTGTGAGTTGTGACTTAGGTATTAAACATAAATACCAGAAATTTAAAGATTAGAGATATTTCAGTACCTACTGTTTATCAGGCTGAACCCATTCCGTCCACTCGCAACATTATGGCCATCTACGAACTAATTACTATTCGTAGATGGTCATATAAATTAGGTACTTGCTATGGTTTGCAATATTATTTGCTTTTACATATACATCTGGCAATTCAGGCAAGTATTCATTCATTTCTAATTCTTGACTATGATGCACCATTATAATCAGTCATCTACAAATCTTAACACTTAGCTAACCTAACATAGCATCATGCATGTTAAAGAAGGGCCAAAGGTGACGTCAGCAACATCAACGTCACCTCTCGAAATAAAAACTGAATCTGTTGTGACCATCACTGAACTCATACTCATGCTACAGTATACCCACGTGATATTTAGTCATCACTCCGCAATAAAGTTACAATTAAACATAATTTGTGTGCCTACATATACGAGTAGGTGATACCATCAGCCAAATAAGTGTTCTGTCAATTTTTAAACATGTTCCTATCAAATGAATATGTCGCTAAGGTCGAACTTTGGAGTTGACAGACACGTCTATTGATTGGCATTATTTTATATGACATTATTATTTGGCTGATGGTACTATACACTAGTCAAATACCGTAAACGGGACTTCTCATGCTTAAACATACGAGTAATATCCTCGACGTTTCGACCACCCACATTACAGTAGCCGTGATGACGAGTATAGGCAGTTCGTACGTTAAACTCGATAGAACCCTGTCGCAGGGAGCCTCTGCTACCTTTATCAAGATTTTTTTATAAGTGCAGCAAATGCTGACTGCAACAGAGTTCTACAGTGTCACATTCGTATGATCGTGTACTTGAACAGAATCTTATTTTTTTTGGGAACGTAAAATAATCACTTTTACCAAGATAATAATATATTAATTCTTCTATCAACATTAATGTAAGATATGTGTCATGCGATCGGAATTATGTCCGTAGTGTAAGTAAGTAGGTACGAATAGTTAATTATTCATCTGTTTACTAATTAAATTGGACGAACTAAGGTCGAAGATCGCATCTTCCGTCTCAGACGATGACTGTACTGGTGACTCGTTTAGGGTGTAGGTAAGTACATATCAAATCAATAATTGTGAAACTTTTTGATCTAGGTAATTGGAAGACTATACATGAGATGAAATTGTTAAAAAGTAATTTAGCGTACCTAAATAGTATAAAACTAATCTTGGATCTTTTGATTTTTACTAAAAAAAAATTTACCCACCTCATCGGTGGCATCGACGGATTCAATGAGGCTTTCTTATTTATTCCCCGACACAAGGTTCTATCAAAATCAAAGTTCCGTTGCAAAAATAGCTACTATCTAATTTTTTTGAGCCGTGTGGCCTAGTGGTTTCTTTGCTTTGCTTTGCTCAAGCAGGGGATCGTGATTTCAAACCCGGGCTCGCATCTCTGAGTTTTTTGAAATTCATGTGTGAAACTACCTACATTTGAAATTTACCACGAGCGTGAGTGAATGAAAATATCGTGAGGAAACCTGCACCTGCGAAGCAATTCAATGGTGTGTGTGAAGGCCCCGTGGAATATTTCAGAGATAAGTAGTTTCAGAAAAGGAAAACTTCTCAATTGTTGTAAGAGAACTCAGTGAGTAGAGACGAAGCTTTCTAAAATATAGACCTTCAAATGAAACTATTTTTTTCAGGTGCAAGTAAACTGTAGCTAGGTAGTAGCATAACGTAAACACAATAACCTAATGTTGATGCTTACACGGCAGATACCTTGGCCTTCTAATCGCTGAAGGTCGAAATTGTTTGTCGTCGTTACGAAAACATCGCATTATGGATTACGGATCCATAACCCTGCATACTTACTTGTCGTATAGCTCATTAGATGTATATATACTCCACGGCTTCCTAAAAAATAATTCAATCGTGTGTAAAAAATCTAGACAAATTCTAGGCTATTAGTTTACTTGGGTGCGGTACAACTGCTGTCAACGCTCGTGCGTGTTTGTTTCTACAAAAAACATTATCCAAAGGTAGTAAGTGACGCAATGCCGGGCTTTAAGAAGTGAACTAAAAGTGTGACGCGGTAAGGTGAGTTTTCGCGGAGGATCAAGTATGACATCATCCTGAAGTAACATCGCGTCTCGGGTGGATGCGGCCACGGCGCGGCCCCGTCGCCAGTTTCGAAACAGCACTCGGCTCGGACCAACGTTCCTGTGATAAGTGAACAAGCTAAACTGACTACAACATGTCCAACATGATGGGTAAGTTCACTAATTTATATAGAAGTTAATTAATTAAATTAATTAGTGACAGATACTGGATCAAAAATCCATCGACCAACGTTCAAGGTCAACTTTTTTGTTAGCAAGACAATTAAACTGGAGCAATTTGAGTCTTTGAGTGATTTAGCATTTATATGTGTTATTCGTTACACAAATTCTGATGGAGAAGCCGGCGCCGCAAATAACAATCCGGCTTTATTTTGGCACAAGGCCAGCGGTGGACGCAGTGATGCGGTATAAGAAATTCGTGGGAATAGAATCAATACGCACGCATATTTCACTGAGATTTAAAATAATAAATTTGGGATGCTTAAAATAATCTCCGGAATGCATACTGCTGGATAAGAAAAAGCTTTACCTTGAACATACGCAAATATTAAGATACTCGTACGCCGCAGCATCGGCGCCAATCTCGCTATATTATGGACAATAATACCCAATTAGCCGGTTTTTATCCACGCTCTGTGACATTGTGGTACCTACCTACAATGTTATGAGGCATGAGATCATCAGGCGGCCTACTCGCATTTTATTGATTGTAGGATCCTATTGTGACATCGGTTCGACCGGTTCGTGCCTAGCTCAAGCTATAATACAAGACCTAAATATTTTGGTTTACCTAAATGCTAACGGCTAACGTGAATAGATGTTTGTTTGTTACGTTTTCTCGCTTAAAGTGCTCAACCGGTCGTGTCGTGACGAATTTGTTATGGAGATAGGTAGTTAGAAATTCTGAGAACGATAAGTATTAGGATACTTTTTAACCGACTTCAAAAAAGGAGGAGGTTCTATGTTCCAATGTTTGTATTTTTTTTTATCTGGGAAAATTGTATAGTTCCAGCGGGTGTGATAAATAACTTCTTCGCAGTTTATCGGGATACAAATTAACCTATATAATGTCCCTCTTAGGGTCTCAGACTACCTCCATATCAAATTTTATTGCAATCGGTTGAGTACTTTAAGCTTAACAAACAAACACATATATTCAAAGTCAAAGTCAAAGTCAAAATATCTTTATTCAATTTAGGCTATAACAAGCACTTATGAATGTCAAGAAAAATCTACCACCGGTTCGGAAAAACCTCTGCTGAGAAGAATCCGGCAAGAAACTCAACGAGGTATATAAATATTTTTTTAAAACAGATTTACAATATTATTAAATGATATGTATACATCACAAGTATTTAACAAAACTTTATTTTTAACACAGTAGGTTCGCTATTTGAAGGGATCGCTAATGCGGATCGGAATTATTTCCAAATATCCCTGTTGTACCTAATACCTACCTAGACTAATAGTTAGGATGCGAAAATATGTATGTGTGTGCTTGCGTGTATGTGCGTGTGTTGATACTCTTTTACGGTAAAACGGCTAGTCGGAATTGGATGAAATTTGGAACGTAAATAGCTGGACCCCGTGGGAATATGTAAAAATCCCAAAACCTTAACCTCTAAGGTTAGACACGAAATTTTTCACGGGTGTTCGTCTCACAACGTACTGAAATGATGACCATGATCGATGTAGGTACCTAATTGTTGGGAATTAAAAATCCCGGTATTTCCATTCGGCTGGCAGATCTAATGGTTGACGCGAGCAAAGCCGCAAGTTAAGGCTAATTTTGTAATAAATCCATACTATATACTATACTATAATATGTATCATAAATGCGAAAGTGTGTGTATTTGTATGTTTGACCGTCTCACGTCGAAACGGAGCGACGGGTCGACGTGATTTTTGGCATAGAGATAGTTTGTGGGCTAGAGTGACATAGGCTACTTTTTATCCCGGAAAAATGCACAATTCTCGAGGGAACTGCGCGATAACCGAATTCCACGTGGGCGACGCCGCGGGCAAAAGCTAGTCAGTTAATATTTCCTGCCAAGCTTACTAACCGCGAACCATATTTCGTTACTTATCCAATTTATATTGTAAGTAAGTACCTACATAATGTGGTTGTGTAGTTCGACTAAAAATGAGGAAGATGATATTAAATTTAACAAACTACTGAAGCAATTCTTGATAAAAAAAAGTTATTTACTCGCTTGAAGAATATTTTAAAGAATAATTATCACAGAGCCTACCTAAACCTACCTACCTACCTAATCTAAAATTAAATTAAAACATGTTTTACCAATGCCATTGTTTATCCACTCATCACACATCGTTTAAAATAAGACTATATGACATTATGATACTAATATTAAATCGTCCTGACATACCTATAAGATAACATTCACTAATAATACGGTATTTGACAACTCCTGATTTTGCCATATCTTAATATTATTATGAAAATATAGATGTACAGATAGTGTTTAGCGAAGAGAAAATTTAAATCGGTTGAAAATTGGATTTATAGTGATTTTTTGAAAAATCTATATACCTGTCTCTTTCTCAAACGCTTTTCTCTATACAGCAAGTATGGCGGTACTGGCGTGTGACGTCACATGCCAGTATGTCTTTCTCCGTCTAATCTTGAATTTCAAACCTTTATAACTTTGTTATTTGTAAAGGTAGCTTAAAAATTGTTTTTCTATTTGATAAAAGGCATTGTGTAGTTTTAATTTATAAAACATATACAAAATAGTCAAATACCGTATTATTGACTTACTCCAATAACATTCTGACATACGAGTATTGCGTGACTACAACTATTAATGTTACTGATATTGTCTTTTAATTATTCTTTTCTATTTTGATTTTATATTATTGCCACAACTTTAATTAGGTAATTCTAAGATACCAATTTATTGTTTTGGAAACTCTCTCTCTCTCTCTCTCTCTCTCTCTCTCTCTCTTAAAAATGCTGCGCCCTTCCGGGTTTCATAATGTTAGTGATGTATTGTACAACTAGTATACCTACTGATACTCGTATCAACTTACTCGTCTACAACCAAGCTCTAACCAACCAATGCTCAAACGTCTAGGAAAAATACATCTCATATGAATATGAGTATGAGACAGAGAGCGAGCGAGTGTATGAGAGAGATATTTATTTAAACATATTTGAAACACAGAAAAAAATATATACCAAATTGGGTCCCACTCAGCATAATGTTGCAGCAAGCTGAAACGCTGTTTTTCAAGTGGGACCCATTTAATAAACACATAAAAACATACACAACACAAACATTGACGACATGAACGTCAGCAAATACCAGCAAAATTAGTAGGCAGATGCCATGTTGATATCTTAAAAGGTACCTAAGTACGAGTATACTTGTTTAGACTGGTTATTTAACTAAATGTAAACAAACTTCTGCTGCCAGATTTGGTACCTACATTCAAGGATTTTAAACCAACCAGGTTTTTAGGCAACTGGAGGTTTATGGGGGAGTCCTATGTTTAACAGTGGACGTCCTATGGCTGATATGATGATGATGATGATGATGATGATGATGACGATGAAGGATTTTAAACATTTTACTTATCTATCATTGTAATACAAACTAGACTAGTGTATTTAATATAGAAATGTAAATGTTTAGATAGTTTAATGGGGGGAATTTCAATATTTAAGACACCAATTGACGTTGTTTTGTTTACATTTAGTTAAATACCTATCCAAACCAAGTACATGCATATATGCATACTAAGATAGGTACCTTTACCCTATACACCTCATCATCATCATCCCAGCCTATATACGTCCCACTGCAGGGCACAGGCCAAGAGCCAAGAGGCCTCAGAACAAGAGGGCTTGGGCCATAGTTCCCACGCGGGCCCAGTGCGTATTGGGAACTTCACACACACCATTGAATTGCTTCACAGGTTTGTGCAGGTTTCCTCACGATGTTTTCCTTCACCGCAAAGCTCGTGGTAAATTTCAAATGTAACTCCGCACATGAATTTCGAAAAACTCAGAGGTGCGAGCCGGGGTTTGAACCCACGACCCTCTACTTGAGAGGCGATGGGTCAAACCACTAGGCCACCACGGCTTACCCTATACACCTACGACCAAAATACTTCACTACGGGTGTTATCCTTAATAACAATCGCTACTTTATCGATTGAAAAAGTCACCAATGTTTATAAATATCTAATAAGAGTTCATATAAAACATGTACAGTCAACGTCATAAATAAGTGATCACCTTTGTACCTACCTTGTCGCTTTCAGTCGGTACACAATTTCGTATGGCTTTTCAAACATGACGCTAAAATGACAAAGTACAAAAGTGATCACTTATTTATGACGTTGACTGTACCTAGTATAGACCTAGTAACATGATATCAGTGTGCTTAAGGGCCTGTTGTTTGATCAGTAGATAAATAAACTAATTGTATGGCAAACATAACAATAGTTAACGCATTTTAAAGGAAATTTGACTATTAGTATCTTTAACTATTTACTGATCAAACAACGGGCCCTAAGTCAGTGTAATCATAACGAAAGCTCCTTTTGTTTACCTATCTATATCAAAGTACATAGGTCGTTTGATTAATGAATAGTTGATATAACATAACAATTACAAAACCAGTAATACTTAGGTACTTATTACAAACAGTGCGGATGTTGCTAGCTACTAAGAATTCGATAGTCTTAAGACCTTAATTTAATAATATAAGACCTAAACTATAATTACAACGTACCTCCGCATGCATAGCTCAGGTACCTACGCTTATCGATTGCTCTAAATTTCATCCAAACGCCTTACAGGTGGCGCAGCCCGCCACTTTGATTTTATTAGATGACATCATCGTCTGACCTCTCACGCTACTATATAAACGAGCGCGGCCTTGTTGTTCTCAATACACTGCTGTTTATCAAGATAATAAAATTAATAAATTTACATTAAATAGTGCCAAAACATCAACGAAATATTCCCAATTATTTGCCGTAAGAACATATATCCCACTAATATTATAAATGTGAAAATTTGCAAGTCTATTTGTTTCTGACTTAATCACATCTAAACCACTGAACCGATTTACATGAAATTCGGTATACAGAAAGTTTGAGTTCCGGAGAAGGACATAGGTTAGTTTCAAACCCGGAAAAAATCATTGTTCCCGCGGGATAACGATAAACGAATACTACGCGGACGGAGTCGCAGGGAACAGTTAGTAATCCATAAATGTACACTCACGAGGCACGCCGCCCGCATACCATAGCGAACGCGCCTGCCTACTAAATTTAGAACGCTGTTGCCGATACCAATATGGCTCAGAATGGCAGCGAATAACCAAATAAGTGAGCCAGGAAAAGTCCGCTTTGCCTACGCCTCTAGAATATCATTAGCACAAAAAGGAATGTACCTAAGTATAATATTGCATCGTTTAGCGTTTATTTTGAGTGCAATAAAGGTTTGAGTATCCTTGAACAGACTAGCAACATTTATCTGCTTATCTAGTTATGAGTATGGCATACATACAGTCAGTTAGCATCGTAAACATAGTGCTAATTAAAACAAGGCATTCGATTTTTTTTATTATGAGCAAATGTGGATGCTAAAATATGTTATTTTTAACCCCGTTGTAAAAAGAGGAGTGTGTTTAATCATACCTTCAGTAATTCTAGCGAATTGGAAGTCAAAAAATACGAATAGTGAAAATTTTCTTGATAAATTTGAATTTGAGCTCTAAAGTAGCGCCTAAATAGTCTGTTCAACTTATAGCTTACTTTTGGCGATTCATTTTATCCTCCTGCATGACCAGAAGCGACATAAAATTTCATGTCCAAAAAATAAAAATTTGAGTTGGGCGGCAGGAGGGAGGTTAAACTTTTGAGCCCTATGCTGCTTACGAATTTCAGCGAATCGTATGGGCACAGTGTTGGAATAATTTCCTGCTTCTATTTAAGTATGATAACTGATATCAGTTTACTAAGAATTAAATAAATTGTAGATGTGGCGACGGAGGACAACCTCCAGTACCAATTCTTCCCCGTGTCGAGCGGCTCGGTGCAGTTCAAAGTGCGCGCGGCTCACGACGCACACATCGCACTTACCATGCACCCCCAGGAATCAGACCCCATGTATGAGGTAAGTTCGTCGTCGGCATAAACCTATACCACAGGGCGGCCACGCCGTACAATATACGCGTTCTTGAATCTACATAGGCACGACGATGTCTGTACACGCGTCGATGTGTGCGTAAGCTGCACAGCGCTGACTATTGCAAAACCGTATTAAGTAATAAGTATAGTAATAAGTGCTACCAACGACATTTAAAGGTACTCATATGTAGGTATGGCTTAGATATGTGCAAATAAATGTAATCGTCAATCTTACCTATTTCAAGGGTATTCTGGCAAGACAGAATAAGTGCAATTTTTTTTAAAGTTACATACATAGGCATACTCAATGTTTTCTGCTTTATTTATCTAGCAAAACCGTATAAAAATAAATATTGTGCACTTATCCGGTTCTGCCAGAATATCCTCCGTTTATTTAAACTGGTCAGGGTGGGTCTCTCTCAAAAACCTCATTCAAAAGTTTCATTCTTAATACTTAACAATAAATGAGCTTGTTAAATCTAATTACCACTGTAGAAGCCTACGTCAAGTAGGTACTATCGCTTTGGCTAGAAATTCCCTGTGAGTGTAGATTTTCCGTCAACATCCAAAACTTTGTTACGAATTTGACAAGATAGAGTAAGATTAGGTACCTGTAGTATATGCTACGCAATTTTTTTTTTTCAGGTCTTCATTGGAGGTTGGGGCAACACAAAAAGCGTAATCAGAAGAAACCGAACAAAACCCGAAAAAGTTGAGATTGATACGCCTCAAATCTTAAATGCCGGTGAATTCCGCGGATTCTGGATACGCTGGGATAGCGGCATCATCTCGGCCGGGCGCGAAGGCGAAGCTATCCCCTTCTTGTCGTGGAACGACCCTGAGCCCTTCCCCGTCGCCTTCGTCGGCGTCTGCACCGGCTGGGGCGCCAGTGGCACCTGGAAGATCGAAGGTAAGTCGCCCTACGGGTCCATATTGACTCTCTTCTTTCTTCTTTAAAAAACCTTATTCCTATTTTTTATTTTACAACCGATTTGTGATCATAATAATCACTCTTCATATTTTTTTTCCTCATTCTTTTTTTGTTCATAAATACCTACTAACATCGGAACTCATAACAGACAGTGTACATATTTTTTTACTCATAATGTCATTTAAGTATATTATATTAGTGTTAGCTGAAAAATATGTTCGATCCTGGCGCTTCGCCGGCCGCTGCCGCGGCACGCTCGCTTCGCTCGGATCACACGCTAGGGTCACAGTTCTACCTAACACTCATCCTCGCTTCGCTTTCGTCCTTTCTTAAATACATCATTTTGCACCATCGAAAATTTTCCAAGTCCCTGCGCGTGAATATGCGGGTAAATAACACTTATGATTATCATTGTTTACTTGTGTAATTGTCTTCAAAGTACTTATCAAGTCTGTTTTTAGTGATATTATAAATTCTGATGATTATGAGTTTCGATCGTTAGTATTAAAAAAATATGAAGAGTGATCGTTATGATGTCAAATGGTACGAGAAAAATTTTCGGAATTCCGATAATAGGACTTAAAAAGTTATGTGAAAAAATGCGCATCCCGCCCTACAATTAACCCTGGGCGAAATGTACCCAACGATTCAAAATTCACCCTTTTGTTATCCGTGCAGAATCGCCTGAATTCGATACTCCGGACCAGTTAGAATATAAATTCGGGCCAGCTGTGTCAGGCATCCTGGAGTTCGAATACCGCGGGCCCCACAACTGCCACGTTTGTCTGACCGCCGCGCCCGCGGAGGTCGACCCCATGTACGAATTTATCCTCGGAGGTTGGGAGAACACACAGTCGGTCATTAGGCACTGCAGACAGAAGCCGGAAAAGGTAGTTGAATGCGTTGTCCATCGTTGTTGTATAGTTTCGGTTTGGCAAGTAAAATAACTGGTGTCAACTGACAATCCGTAGGTGACCGTCCCGACGCCTGGCTTGATGAATCCGAACGAGTTTAAGAGGTTCTTGATCGAATGGCGGTGCGGCAGGCTGGCGGTGCGGGACGGGGAGACGGGCGCCGTGCTGATGGAATGGCAAGACCCCTCGCCGTTCCCGGTGACGCACTTCGGCGTGCGCACGGGCTGGGGCGCGCGAGGCTTGTGGCGCATCAAGCACTTCCCCGCCGCTGGTCAACGTTGAGTCTCGCTCTCCAAAACCATCGCTTAGATGTTCAATTGCTGCACGACTCAAAATTATTAATACTCGATTGATGTTTAGTTGATTGGCTGACAAAAGTTTAATCGTAACTGTATCACTGTAAACTAACTAATTATACGCCAAAGAGGGAATTGCGTTTGTTTCGTTGCAACAGCGGTGGTCTGCATTGAAGTGATGTGATAAATTGGTTTGTGCGGTACGTTGGGTACATTTTGACAGTATATCCTATTGTAGTATAATCTTTCCGTATCTTATTCTTCGCTTCTGATCTTATGTTAACAGCGTTTTCTTATAATCTTGCTTCACTCATCGTATATAACTTTTATGTTTTTTTTTTGTCACTAAGTAATACACTTTTGAGAAAGTCCATCACACCTCCACAATTATGTTTTTGAAGAAAGTTTCCAAACAGAGATCGCCTCAGAGATTTTCTTTTGAAGATGTGTTATTATGATGTCAGTCAGTGACTCCATAGGTAACAATAATTAATATTAAATTAAATAAGAAGCATATTCCTAATTCCCTAGTCAGCATTATAATATTTTAAACCTACAAAGTTAAATAAGTACCTAGTAGTCTAAAAGTATAGTAAAATAAGTGTAATTTAGGTACTCGTATTTAGTTATCCCTAATTTTATTAAGAAGAGTTGTTTCTATTGACGTTGACTTTTGTTTGTTTTCTTTTTGTTTTTTTTTTTTCAGTTTATTTTAATTAGTTTCTGGATACCTGTAAGTGGTCCCAAAAGGCTCAAATTTTATGGTACTTATTGTTAATTTGTGTGCTAGAGAGAGTTCATTATATGCTGTAATATACATGTCATGTTTATAGATATATATTGTCAGACACAATAAAAAAAATAAAAAAAAATGAAAAATGAAATTGTTATGGAAATAAATTTACTGAATATAAAAATATACTGAATATAATATTAAACCAGCAAATTGCCTGCCATTGTGCTTACATGCATGATTGTTTTGCGATTTGTTTTTATATGCCTGCTAGCATTTTTTGTCTTCAATGGAAATAGCTGCATGCCAAAATTCTTATTTACATTAAGATTTCAAAACTAGTTATTAGCTGGGTGCGCGATGATAGCGCCAACTCGCGGTTACAATTACGGCGGACTTTGAAATATCAAATGGCTGGCTGTCATTACGAAGAGTAAGTAACAAACATATAATTTCAATGAAATATCGGAATTTACTTATATTTCACTCGATCACGTAAATCTAGTGTCGATAATAGCGTTGTTCTTTTTGATTTCATGGAATAACGCATTTCATATTGCAGGCGATTATTTTTGATTGTAGTATTTTCAGTTAAACATGGCCAAATTATTATAAAAACTGGATTCCGAGCTCACTATACGACATCGCTTTTCAAGCACAAACAACAGTAGGCACTTGTCCCACCGCCGACGATGAGCGAGAAGCGAGTAGAGCGAGTAACTAGAAACGAGTGGGCGAGCAGCGAGAAGCGAGTGTAGTTTTGTCGCTCGGCTGTAAGCGAGTGTTCGCGTGCGACGGGCGAATACTCGCTCCACTCGACTCGCTCATGCGGGGCGGTCGCCAAGCTGACATCGCTGAGCGAGTATCTATAGCTCAGCGAGTTTTATAGCTCTTGTCGCTGCGACAAAAGATGTAAGTGCGAGTTCTCGCCGACAGTGTGAACAGCCAGCGATCAACTATTAATATATGTGTCTCTTTTACTCACACAGGATCTTATATCTTTTGTTCATTTCTTGAGCGAGAAAAGAGTCGATAGCCAATCGTTTCCTCGCTGGCGGTGAGACAAGTGCCTAAAAGGAAAACAATTAGTTTTGGCTCAATATGTCCAAGATGTAAAAGAAACCAAATGTGGAGATCATAATGAGCAACACCATTGAAGCTCGTGTAATTCGTCAAACTTCAGTGACTTCGACGCCATACTAAACATCACAGTTTTTGCCATTGTTCTTGCAGCAGGTTTCGTGGCGCATATTTATTTATTTTTGCTTAATAATGCACGAATACGTAAATTTCACTAGTAAATAGTGACAGTTGGTCCGCCGAAAAGTTCCTTGTTTGGCCACGGCGCGCGCTGCGATCGGTTCGTGGTCCCCCCCCCCCTCCTACTTTGCACCCAGCGAATATCTAGTTAGTACGTACCCAATTAAATACTAGTGCCTACTAGAAACAGGACCGGATCTAGAGACAGAAAGAGCATGTTTAAAACTGTCTAGACTCTTCAATCTTCATGGGGGGCCAGAAAGTTACAGATATTTTAGAGGAGGGCCAGGATTACACCGTTCTACATATTTTATACTTTTTTAATATTTTTGCCAAATAATGAAATTATATTATGATCGCGGGCCATATAGGTATGTGTACTATTCACTTCGAAGGAACGCCAGCGGGCCGGATTTACCTGTCCTCTCCCAGAGGCACAAATTTGTGCCCAAATTCCTTTGATCCTGTTATCCTGGGAGATGACAGATTAAACCTCTTCGCGGGCCGAAGTTATCACCCGGGCCGTACCTACTTTGCCCATCACTGGTCTAGACAATCGTATCAAAAGTCTATGCATCACCTAAACCACCACAGCACCATTCACACACTAAACATTATAGGCAAGGTATGACTAACTCATGCACTACTCTTAACCTAAGAAAAGCTGGCGAGTCTTGTTTGCATGCTGACTGTGAAAGGGAGCGCATATAGTTGCGTCCTAGCAAAATTAAATTTGTAGTTAGCAATTTATATATCAAAAGCAAGCAGTAAGCAAACCCAAAGTTCTAAGTATTTGATAAAGCAGAAATGTTAAGCTTTGGCATGCTGCTTTATTATTGAAAATCGCGCGACTTACCAAACTCACCACAGTTTCGAAACGCTGTTATAAGTAGATATCTTGCACAGTCGTATTTTGCCGACAGTTGAAAGACGTAGCTTACGCGTTTCCTTTCAAGATGAGCCAGCCACAGTAGTGCCAATGCTAACCTAATTATTTCACTCTAGTGCCGCCATCGGCGCCACAAGCGCAGGCGCTGTACGCTACCCCGCCCGGCTACCCGGGCGGTGTCGCCGTCAGCCCGGCCGGGGGGGCCCAGTGGATGAACGCGACCGGGGGCCAGGTGCCGCCGGGCGCCGTGCCCGGGGGCCAGGACTCCAATGGGGAGCCCATGTTCGTGGCGCGCGCGCAGCACGAGGGCGCCACGCTCCCAGGGAAGCTGGTGCCCTCGCACGGCTGTGCGTACGTACCGTGGGGCGGAGCTGAGAACGGCAAAAACGAGTACCAGGTCAGCTTAGCAAGTTATCAAAACAACTGCTATAGTTAGTCCCACCAGAGTTGAGGTCACGCACACAAGAACATGTCATGTTATGAATGACAGCGGGATTTTGATATTTACTCATTCATTTCATTCATTCTCCTTTTGTGCCATCACTCATCAGTTCTTCATATACCTAGCTGTGTGAGTAATCATTCACTTCAACTCTTGTGTCACTACCTAAACGTGTCAGTGATGTGGATTTTGTTAAGCAATCCGGAGAGTGAAGGGCTTCTCAGGGTCTCAAACGCAAACCTTCCAAATGATCGCTCAGTTGGGTATTGAAATTCAATTCTTTCGTCGGCAAGTCAAAAACGACGCATATTTTTAATATTGAACTTGATGGTAGTATATTAAAAAACAAAACGTACCTACTCACTTTCGCATTTATAATGTTACCTGCCTAGTAAAGATTGTTAAAAAATAAATACCTTGTATTTATCCTTTTATATATATTGTATTGCTTGAACCTAAAATTGCTATAAGTGACTCCGAAGCGGTAAAGTTTCGTGTGATCTGCCTACTCCATTTGGGAATACAAGCGTGATGTTTGTGTGTGTGTGCGTGTGTGTGTGTTGAACTCATAACACCGCTTTGCTCAGGTGCTGGTCGGCGGTTCCAACCAATGGATCCCGACAAACGGCGCGAACGTACCGCCGGGCGCCTTCCAAGGCGGCCAGACCGAGGACGGCGAACCGCTGTTTGTGGGCCGCGTCCACCACGAAGGCAGCGTCACCATCGGCAAGGTATAAGTATAGTTTCAGCCGGAACATTCACAATACTCCTTCGCCAATAGGTCCACTTTCATAGAACCACTGCAATTTTCTTTCACTAGAAAGTGAAAGACAACTGCGGTTTAAATTTAAGGTTCATGAAGGGGACCTATCAGGATTTATTCCCAACAAAATAAATACTAGGTACTTAACATATTGTCTTTCCCTCAGGTCCAACAATCCCACGGTGTCTGCTACATCTCCTACGCGGGACAAGAGCTCGGCTTCCCCGACTACGAAGTCCTCATGCCCTAAGTTAGAAGTTAAGATGTACCGAGCCATCAAATGTTATGGATTGGTTCACTAAATGTTAGGCTCTCTTAGAGCTTCAAGTCAATAATGGTTTAACGTACGTTGCACCCGCTGAGCCTATATTAAAATGATCTGCATTATATTGTAGTTGTCACGCAAGCCCGTGCTTCCACATGTCAAAATTATATTTTTATTAAATTATTTTAAATGACAATATTGTGTTTTATTTATTATTATAAACTAGCTTTTGTCCTTCTCAGGTCTCATACTATTTCCATACCGAATTTCATATAAATCTGTTCAGCGGTTTAAGCGTGAAAAAGTAACAGACAGACAGTTATTTTCGCATTTATAACACGACCAAGCTAAGTTTGCACCTCGCACTAAACAAGAACAGTTATTCAACAAATTATACGAGACGAAACTTCGTAAGACGCGTATCGGCGACAAAGAATAAAAGCTGCTTGTGCTAAGTTTCGTTTCCTATTTGTTGAATTTTAAATTTTTTAGCTGTTCTTGTTAAGCGCGAGATGCAAACATAGCTTAGTCGCTTTATGTAAGTAATATTAAGTATTTAAGGATTTAAGGCAAAATTGGGGTCATCAGTTTGGCAGTGTACGTAACACATGCATGTACAGATAGGTATAGACACAAACACTCCCAAAGTCGGAGTAAGAGTTAAAGACGTGAGTGGAATAGCAAATTATCTCACACATTTACATCGATATCGACTTCCTTCGACCTATTATTTTAGTTTGATAATGAGTGTTCCTGTTATCCCTCACCAGGTACATAGGGCTATTATTATATTTATTTTTTATTCGTATTATTATATTTTTATAGGGTTATAATTATTATTATCAGAGGGAGAGCAGACTGCAAAATTTCGTACCAACTTGATACCGCTATGAAATGCACAATGGTCCGAATTTGATAGTCTGTCGCGGCGGAACTTGCCGAAAGTACCTACCAAAAAAATAGTCGCTTCCGGTGCGAAAAAAGAGGCGTTATTTAACCCATCTGATACTGAAATAATAGTCGTGGCATCAGTTAGGAATTTACTGGTAGATACAGAAAAGCGAAATGTCAGTATTTTTTTGCCGGAAGTGCTTGGCAGGCCCTCTCAAAGGTGACCCCTAAATATACCCATCTGATACCAGCATGAAACCAATTCCAGTCGGTAGGTATGAACCCTCATTTCCGGGATATATAAGTCTGCCAAGGCTGTTTCTGCCGAAACGCCTTGACATACAAAATGTCAAAAAACCAATCAAGAAAAATGCATAGAACTCGATTCTGGTCGAATCTGGTAATTGTTTTAGTCACGGTTGAACCTGACCGCTCCTCCTCGCTGCGCTCGTCGTCGCACCTAATTTTTAGATTAGATTACTTAGTACCTAAAATTTAAAACGGAAGTCTTATTAATTCAACCAAAAATTTTAGGTGCGACGACGAGCGCAACGAGGAGGAGCGTGTTAGGTTCAACTGTGGCCAAAACAAACAATGCCACGGTTAAATTTCTTATCAGTAATCGACTATTGTACCCTTCTGTATTATAGACATTCGATATTTAGAATTTCGACCTTAGAATCGTTCGAAATTTCAATTTTCGATATTTTATCCGTCGTTATTAGGATTTTCGAAATTTAGCATTCGATAATTGTACCTTTCGATAATTTATACTTTCGACATTTTGAATTTCGACCTTATGATCGTTCGACATTCTGATTTTCGATATTTTGACCCTCGACGTTTTAACTTTAGATATTTTAAATTTCGATATTCAAATACGTGCCCCACTGAGGGGTACTAGGAGCGGAAAGTTAAGTAAAAAATATTTTGTTAAACCTTTGTTTTGTCGCGCAATTCATTAACTCTATTTTGGCTTTTTCAACAGTACATGACAAGAAACATGCAATTACTACGACCATAAAAATCATGTCGATGGAATAAATTAATAGCCTGTACTCCAATAAATTATTGTTTTACACTTGTACTTTTCCCTAGCCTACGGACAAATGGTACAAACAATGTTGCGGTTAATGTACGTCTAGTATCTGTCGACCCAGAATGTAGAAGGAGTGAGTCCGAGTATGGAAGAGGAGCGGCGGATGCATAGCAAATCGACGCCCAGGGCACGACTAAGCTTGGTTCCGCTTAGTTCCAAGCTTTAGCGTGCAGAAAGACCAGATAATACATTCACGCCAATCGCACCGCTCCAGTTTCTTGTGCTCTCGGATAAACAATTAAACTGTCAATGACACCGAAGCTTTAAGCAAACGCCTGCATGATTTAAGTTGTATCAAAATTGGAAATAATGGGTTTTCCGCCAGCATATTTAAAGCGACGGTGTCGTCGACTTTTTAAAATTAAACATAATAAATAACAATTCTTACTAGTTCAAAGTTACCTACAGTCACCACCAGATGTTAATGGATACCTAAATGCTTGTTCCACAACAGACGTGTTCAGATTTTTTGAGAACCTAAGCCGCACCTACACTGATGGCGAAAATACACAATCTCTTATTCTTATATTATGTAATTTATTAGGACAAAATAAATATCTATCGGACTGCTGCAAGCCGATGCTCTTGGAGCGACCCGCGTAAACCCTTTCGTTCTGCAACAAAAATTAAAATTTATGAATATGGACAACCAGGGCCCAAATACATAGCAAATACATACATAGTTTTAGTGCTAGTTCTAGTCTTAGTTTTAGGTGGTACATTTTTGGAGCCAAAATAAACTTTTCTTTCTTTCTTTCTTTCTTTCTTTCAAATTACAAGTAAATAAATAATATTAGTGAATTTCAATACAAAATCGCTAATACTATTAGTTTGTAATTTGTTATACAATTATTTTTTATTTCACATAGAAAAGTCATAATGACATCGCATTGCTTGACAAAGGAATTTATATTATGACACTTACTATGAGAACGTTCTACGCTGGGTCAGGAATCAAATGGTTCGACTGTACATAATACGTAGATAATGTAACTACAATACATATATTATAAATCATACCAGTCATTTGCTCTGTTCTTGTGTTGGGATTGGGACTCAGGCCCTACAGCACACTGCGAAAAAATAAGACATTTTATATATACACCGTGTTATTTTTGATTTCCGTTAACTTTAAGGGGATAATGTACGGGACAAAAGACGTTAGTTAAAAATAAAAAGATTTTTACTCAAGATTTTTCACCTATTATTATTATTATTTTAGCCTATTGCTCACCTTGTAATTTTAATAATTTGTTTTCTGTATCGCTTACTATGTCTGGTGTACATTAAAGAGTCTTTGTATTGTATTTTTTTTTAATTCACCAAAACGTTTATTATCAGGTAGTTTATATCAATAAACTGAACAGTACCGAAGTTAACAGAATTAAAAAAAACACGGTGTATACAGTAGAATCAGCTTGTTATGACTCCGCCTACAACGACCAACCGCTTCATATGAACGTAATTGTACTGTAAAGTTTGGTTTCATTCAATATTGTCTAAAACGGAGTTTACATTGAATTATAATGACCAAAATAATTTTAAACACCTTCCCCAACTACTCTTTAAAATGAAGAATAAAACTCATCTCGAATTTTGAAAATCACGACTGGATATTGTTACCATACCAAGTGTTAATTTACTGGTTTAAAAACATATTATACCCATTAGCAATATTAGTAAGTTTTTTTATTTTCTATGATTATGCTTTGTATAACGTTCCTTTGTTATGACGTATTAATGCAGAAATTAGGAGTCTCACTTCCGATTGAGAGATAATAAAATAAGCTGAAAACTCGTATACAGCTTCGTTTTGGTGTCCTTTCATACGCCCAACCGTTTTTGAAATAGACCGCAGTGCTCGGCCACACTGACTGATGCAAGTGAATTTCGATACCTTATAAAGTTATTAAAGCATTGAAGTATCATTGACAATAAATAATTTATATATTTTTTTTTATTTAACTTGCAATGTTCGGCATGTATGTAAATATGTAAGAACTGGTCTCCAATTGAGCTGAAATTTGGTACACGTGTGTAAATTTGGTGACTAGGCAAGATTATGGTACCATCGAGCTGATCTGATGATGGAGCCGGAAGGTGGACACAGGATCTTAGTAACAAAACAACGCAGCCCCATCGAGTTCGAGCTCATTTGATTTGTCTGAACTCTGGACCTGGATGATGGAGCCGGAAGGTGACCACAGGATCTTAGTACGAAAACGACGTAGCCGCGTCGAGTTTGAGCTCTCTGCCCTCTATCTCAAAAACGATTGGGCGTATGTATGTTTTTTTTCTAAGCTATCTGTCGGAAATTTTATGCTCTACAATTTTTTAATGTGTGTTAACATCACTGGAGCTAAAGAAACCGAGATAATAGCAAAAAACTGACGTTTGTGACCTTTGAATAACTAACGACGCAGACACGAGATTTTATGAGACTTTTGAGACAACTTCTAGGAGACCAAAGCAAAGCTGTATACGAGTTTCCAGCTTATTATTTCTCATTCCGATATTAACCCCTTCTTATTGCCGAAGTGACTGGATCAATGTCTCTTCCCTTCAATGTCATATTGTGGATTCTACTGTATACACCTAATCCTCCTGATCGGTTTCGATGATGGCAACCCTAAAAAAACTATTCTATAAATGACGCCTATTATAGGCTTTGATATGGCTAATAAAATGATTGATTATAATTAATTTTATTAAGTATGCAAACAATGTGGAGGGAACAAGAATGAAATTAATTTATTAAAAACATAATGCACACTTACACTCGCTCCTCATCTGTGTCATTTGAGTAGTCAGAATCAGGACCGTCATATTCTTCAACATCAGGCTGCATATATGACACTCTGTCTTGTGAGTAAACATTATTTACACATCTCTCATTCTTGTTTATAACTAAAATTTCATATTTTTTTGATGCTACTTCCCTGCCTTCGTAGCTAAAATAGCACACTTTGTGAGATGGCTGCACTTTGGCTGGGATCAGGTGCCCTTCATATTCTGCTCTGCCAACATAAAGCCTTTCAAGTGCATCTTCAGAATATCCCGCAACAAAGGCACCAGTTGGAATCTTATCTTCAACAGCTGGTACCCAATAGCCATCGAAACCACAGAGCACCTGTAAAATAGAAGGTAAAAGTTATAAAAAAAACTTTTGAACTTGTAAATAACACTGGTTTTCATCTCATCTTTTAAATACCATGGTTGCAATGAATAAACGAATATGAATATGAATAATAATATGAATGTCATCACTAGTCAACAAATTTAATGTCCATGCCAAATCAAAGGAGTCGCCAATGGTCTATGACAGGGGTCGCCAAATGGCGGACAGCGGTCCGGATCCGGACCGCCGACCTATTTTGTACGGACCTTAAGTAAACAGTAACTTGTATTGTATTACTGAGACGTAGTTTAATAAAATGTATCCCGTGCTTTAGGTTTGTCTTAGTTATCGAAAACGGACGACCGGACCGCGATAATAATTTTATTGTAAAAACTGGACGTATGAAGAAACTAATTGGTGACCCCTCCCCTGGTCTACGGAAACACACAGGTGCTTTTGTACAGTCAAGTTCTTTAATTCATGAGCCACCATGGAACGTTTTCAAAGGAAAAGTGCATTGGAATCCACAATTACTTTTGTCTTTTATTATTATTTATTCATTATTTTAAGAACACATATATTCGTACATTAATGAGTGTACAGATAAACCAAAAACAATATAAAGACCTTGAGGTTCATAAATATTCATAGGTACTAAAAGTTATTTAAAACTAATGTGAGTACTTAAATAAATAAAAAAATCAACAAAACTAGGTTTGGTGAAAGATAAATGTTGATAAAAACACTATACAAAATGTTGCCTGACTAATTTCTTGAGAGTAACAAGCCAACTCGCAAATGCGTCAATATCATACAATTGTTCATTAATTAACCGAGGAACTCATCTGAAAAAGGGAATATTACTTACTGCAATTTTATCCCATCAGAGTGCAGCACTAGCACATACCGTATGTTTTGGTTTATGTTTTTTGAGTATCTTAAATGTCCGTAGGATGCCATAATATTATAATATTTCAATTAAATTTTTGGAACCATAGCTCTATCACTACTATCGATGTAAATATCATTTATTTTGTTACTCATAAACATAAATATCGTCACTACTTTGAAAAAAGCTTGTATCTCAAAATTGGTACTTTTCTAATTGAACTTTACGAACATTATTTCAAAGGTCAATTTTGTTGACATATTGATTTGAGATACGAGATTTTTTTCAAAGTAGTGACGCTATGTAATGATTTCTATAGGTATTAATACTCTTTGGTCATGTTCCGTCTTGGCGGTTTCTTTACGGTTTGTGCTTGTGTCGCCCCTTATGCAGAGCTTTGCCTAATATGCCCTATTGTAAATTCTTTAATAACTTTGATCATAATGATCTTTTGCCATAATATTGTTTATCCTTTCTGTTTGGGTCGCAGATCTAACCTAACATACTTTTCTGGCAGTGGTTTGTTTCTGTAAGGGACGGATGGAACACAGTTCTAACCTAACATAAGCTAGTTTTCTGACTCGCCACCTGCGGTTTGCCGACGCCTGCTCTAGTATGTTGTTAATATTATGGTTTTCTATATTATGACTCGAAAATTTTATGCCTTACTATATATATTAGTACAAACCATATTAGGGATTTAGAGCATTAGGTAAAGTAATATTATGGATTATGAACATTAGGATTAGGACGTAAGAACATTATGGAAAATGAATGAATTATCAAGTTGTTATGGCATACAGTATGATTACTTGAGTCAACACTTGACAGATGGGCGTGCCTTCAGTCAATTTTCAACTTTGAGGTCATACAAATAAAATAGTGTTTACATAATCTGTAAACGGCTTCTAAAAATGGCTTTATTTGTATGACGTCAAAGTTGAAAATTGACTGAAGGCACGCCCATCTGTCAAGTGTTAACTTCAAGTAATCGTACTGTATATGATATGGCATTTGATTTTAGACAAACAATATTATGGATTACAAATGAGACCCACATTTCATACCTCACATTCTGTTTTCTCATTGGCCTGACTTCCCCATGAAATGTATGCCTTTCCTGTCGATGGCACAAATTTGCCAGGGGTCAAAGAACCTCTGTGCTTGGCCCTAGCTATGTAGAGCTTCTCCTTCTCAAATCCACCAACGAGTGGCTCTAAAGGCAACTCCTCCTCTTTGTTGTATGGCACCCACTGAAGGTCACATCCTGTTAGTACTCTGTCCTTTAGTTTCTCAGGCACCGGAGGTACTACAACAAAACAGATACATTATATTACAAGAATACTGATGAATACTGCCTAATGTACTAGTGCAATCTTGCGTGCTTACATTCAAATCGCCAGTGCACCGGATTCCTGTGTTCAACAACTGAGAATGTCACATATTTCATATCTTGAACATCATTGGTGCAGGAGATGATTGAGTCTGTATATCCATCCCGGCCCAGTTTTACCTGGCCACCGTGCCAAGTCAGCCACAACCTACGGTACTCCTCCATCGTAAGAATGCCAGGTGTAAGAGCCGATTCTCTTTGACGGCTGTCTGTCTTTTTTATCCAGCAACGCTGCCCGGCTCCCATTATGATCTAAAAAAAGTCTTGTTACTATGTCTTAGCTTTCATAAAATACAGTAAATATTGAGTAATTAGATCGTTTCCCCAAACTCGTTAATTCCGCGTAGCAAACTTTCCATTCGTATTTTTCCCCACTCGAATTTATTTTCGTTCGCGTTTTTCCCCATTCTTAAATTTACACCAGACGTATCCATACATAATTTTTCCATTCGCATATTTTCCCATTGTATTTATTTATCAATAGATTATTTTCTTGACGGGATTTTTAACCATTCGCATATTTAACCACACAAACGGAGAGGTAGGTTAGTTTAGGTATCTTCAGATGCCCGAAGGGCAAACCGCTCAGAAATAGGAGCCCCGAAGCGGGGTTCCGTCGGCATAAGGCGTAATGGATTGCCTATTGAGAAAAAAGCGTAAAACATGCGAATGGTTAAAAATCCCGTCAAGAAAAGAAACTATTGATAAATAAATATAGTGGGAAAATATGCCAATGGAAAAATTATGTATGGATTAAAACGTCTGGTGTAAATTTAAGAATGGGGAAAAACGCGAACGAAAATAAATTCGAGTGGGGAAAAATACGAATGGAAAGTTTGCTACGCGGAATTAACGAGTTTGGGGAAACAATCTAATTACTCTAAATATTTATCTTTGTTTGTAGCATTGGCATTCAAAGGTGCTTCCCTCAGTAATCTTTTTAGTTTTATGTAGTCTATATGTAAGGTTGAGCCCAGGTTTCATAAAAATGTTATTGTAATACATACAACTATAAGAGACTGTTTGTTTTTGAATCAATAAATAAACTAAATAAATCTCTTTTAAATAAATACAGAGATAGTCAATAACAGCTTCTCATAAATTTCAATGCGTGATAAGATTGCTATAAAACTAGGGGTTCCCAGTCCTTTCAATATTGCCACGCCCCTTACAATTTGTAATTCTTTTGCAACCTTGTATAAGAAAATATGTAGATGTATGTATGTAGCTCTAGACATCCATATCATGACCTATGAGTACAAACTGTGTTGCAATTAGTCACAATGTCCTGAAGCGTTGCAATACACAATTTAAGAACTCTTGCTATGCTCTTACCCAAAAGTCACAGTTGTTGGCAGGTTTTCTTGATAGCCCTATAGCAGCATTGCCAGAGGCCTTGATATCAAATGACAGGGCACTGCTTGTAATCTTGTAGAAAGCGTTGAGATGTTTAGGCCATGTTGTAAGCTCTAAAAGTTAAAAATGTGGTAAGAACTCATCATAAACAGCATTAAATACATACGGATCAAAAGCGCATTACAATGTGCACTATTAAAGTTCAAGGGAATTACGGACATGACCATCTAACAAAGTACAAATTATTTTGTTTCAATTATTGTACAGTCAGGGGCATAAAGTTATATTGAGCCATAGCGTCAAATATATGTATACATCGACCTTATGATTAGTGCAATAAAGGTGTATAGATATTTTTGATGTCTTGGTAACGTGCATATATTTATGCCCTTGACTGTACTGTACACCATCTCAGTTTGACTTTATTCGCGAAATAATAGATTAAGTATAAGTAGTTTGACTATTATTCTTTTTATATTTATATGTTGGGCTCCAGAAGGTTTAATATCTACACTTTATGCGACATGACCAAAATAAATTTAGTGGTAAAAGACACCAGATTTGAAGTGAGTATAAAATTCACAAAAAAAATACTGAACCCTGAAATAATTCTTCTGAGAAGTAATAATCTTCATCGTTCCCGTAAAAAGAGAAGGTTATTCTTCAGTTAGCTAGTTACAGTTTTCCAAACTTTTCAACTTAATCATTGCCCAATATTGTGTACTGGTAGGCAAGTTCCAATGACTCACTTGTGTGTAAAAAAGCTATCCCAACAAATAAAAACTATTTAAAACCAAGAATACAACAACAATTTCTATGTACAAACCTATTATGTCGCCCATTTCTGCAATTTTTTCGGACCAAAACACAATTTCAAACGTTAAAATTTATGGAAACAACAACAGTGGTT
>NC_133489.1:7570709-7616114 GCF_025370935.1 Choristoneura fumiferana
TACGTCCTTTATTGTAAGTTAGGAGGGTAAGGTAAGGATTAAATATACTTAAGACGCATTTTAGTAAGCATAGCTACACATATTTGTATAAATATACTGATAGTAAATTTGTTTGGAATTCCTTAAGAACTTTCATCCCATATTTTCAAGTAAATAGGTCGAATTTGAAAAGCGTCGGAACAAATGTTTTTAGGGTTCCGTACCTCAAGAGGATAAAAAGGGAACCGTTAAAGGATTACTTTGCTGTCCGTCCGTTTATCTCGTAAACGCGCGGAGTATAGGTATCGAGTTGAAATTAAAACCCTAAACTCAGGTGAATAGTCCCGAAAGCTGGTGAAAAAATCAAACCTCAAGTCAAGGCAATCAAAAACTACAGTCATTAAAATGGTTAAGATTGGTTTTTTGGAATCTTTTTGTATTTTTTATTTCAATTCCAAATTTTACTTTTACGGTCATCCCGTAAACCTAAATTGAAAATACAAACTGAAATATAGATGCACAAAAAACCAGAAAAATAAGACCATCACTGGAATCGAACCCAGGTCCTCGGTATTCCGTACCGCGTGCTATACCGCTACACCACTGATGGTCAACGGTACCGACACGAATTTCCCCTATGCACCTCATATCTCAGCTTGTTTGTTCCTTATTTAGCCACTTAAGCAGTGACGCTAGCGACATCTATGCCGTAGCCCTCATCGAGAAACTTTTCGGCACTCCATTGCTTCATTTTACGGGATGAGGATGAGGATGATGATGCAGAGCGAAGGCTGCGGAGCGGAGCGGAGGTTACGGAGCGGAGGCTGCGGAGCGGAGCAGAGTTGTGGGCAGAGGCCTGCTGAGCGGAGCGAAGGTTGCGGAGTGGAGGCTGCGGAGTGGAGCGAGGTTGCGGAGCGGAAGCTGGTGGAGCGGAGCTGAGGTTGCGGGCGGAGCGGAGGTTGCGGAGCGGAGGCTGCGGAGCGGAGGCTGTGGAGCGGAGCGGAGGTTGCGAGCGAGGCGCGGAGCGGAGGCTGTGGAGCGGAGCTGAGTTGCGGAGCGGAGGCTGCGGAGTGGAGGTTGCGGATCGGAGGCTGCGGAAAGGAGGCGGCGGGGCGGAGGCTGCGGAGTGGAGCGTGGCAGTGGAGTGGAGCGGAGACAACGTAGCGGAGGTAGTGGGGTGGAGCGGAGGCAGTGGAGTAAAGTGGAGGCAGCAGAGCAGAGCGGAGTGGAAGCAACGGAGCGGAGCGGAGGCAACGGAGCGGAGCGGAGGCAGCAGAGTGGAGCAGAAGCAGCGGAGCGGAGATAGTAGAGTGGAGCGGAGGCAGCGGAGTGGAGGTAGTGGAGCGGAACGGGGATGGTTGTTATTTAATTGTTATTTATTTCAAACTCTATTGTATGAATGAGTTTCTTTGAACATATCGTAAAGCCTCACTGTACTTACCTCATTAAAATAACACGTTTAACACCACCAACTTATACAATGGCTCAATACAGTTTGGTAAGTAAAAAGTTTGGCCTACATTGACTTATATTTGACCGATAAAACCGGCAAGAGCGTATCGGACACGCCCAAGAAAGGCTTCCGGAGCCATTACGAAAAAATCAGTACTTAATATTTTTCTAAGGATTTCGTATTGTGTACGGATCCGGTATATTGTAACACAACGATGGATGTCTCGAACAATTTGAACGCTTTGACTGAGTCACTGGTAATGACTATTTTGTATGTTTCCAAGTATTGGTGATCGTGACTCCTACGTACTAAATGACGCTGACTGTACCTCCCATAGACGTAAAGTGGGGGTGATTTTTTTTCTCACCCAATCTTGTAGTGTGGGTATCTTGAATAGGTATCTTAAAACCATTAGGTGGTTGCTAAAACGATTTTCGATTCAGTGATTAGTTTGCGAAATATTCAACTTTAGTGCAAATTTTCGTTAAAAATCGAGCGTCCCCCCCCCACCCTCTAAAATCTAAACCGGTGAAAAAATTCAGGATGGTAGTAAGTACATCAAACTTACAAGGAAAACTATAACGGCTAAGTTTGCTTGAGAATTATTAGAAGTTTATTAGTAAATACCAGCCTAAGGTATAAAATATACCTAAACTTGGAATATCCGTACAAAATATGAAATCCTTACAAAAATATTAAGTACTTCATTTTTTTCGTAAAGGCTACGGAACCCTATTTCGGGCGTGTGCGACACGCTCTTGGCCGGTATTTTTTTCACAACAAATAGCGACTTGCGCGCGTCATAGCTCGATATACAACCAGACAACCACTGAGAGCAGGCAGACCGATTCGTTTCACATGAGGAGACGCCATACTTTGAATATGTACTAAAACTGACCATTTCTGTTATCGTTTTTTTTTTTCGCAACAATGAAGCCTTTTTCATGCGCTATATCTCAGTCGCAAGTTGTAACCATTGAGAGCAGGCAGACCACTCTACAACACATAAAAATTAATCTAACCGTTTCCATGATCGTTTTAAAAAATCCTGTCACCTCTCAGTCTCATAGGTCTTTTAAAACCATTAGGGGCTTGCTGAAACGATTTTTCGATTCAGTGATTCGTTTGCAAAATATTCAACTTTAAAGTGCAAATTTTCATTAAAATCGAGCGTCCCCCCCCCTCTAAATGTAAACCGGTGGGTTGAAAAAATCAGAATAGTAGTAGGTATATCGAACTTACGAGAAAAACTATAACGGTTAAGTTTTCTTGAGAATTATTCCGTTTCCAAGAACGTTTTAAAAAATCATGCCACCTCCTTAGACTATATCCAACGACACCCCACACTACAAGGTTGGATGAGAAAAAAAAACATTCCCACTTTACATATGGTACTCAAGAGAAAAATATTTTTAATTTTTTATAGTACCATTTTGTCGGCATAATTTACATATATATAATTTACTGAATCAGGGGTTACTTTGCGGAGGTCCATATCAATGAACTAAAATAATTTCCAAGCAAGCAAGCAAGGAAATTATTTAGTTCATTTACATATATATTACTGCAAAATTAAGTACGGATTTCTAGCATTGATAGTCCCTGAGCAAAGCTGCGGATGGACAGACAGACAGAGCGAAACTATAAGGGTTCCGTAACTATAAGGGAACCCTAAAACCAAGTAGATGACTTACATGCTGAATTGTATATAGCGAACAATGAAATTCTAAAAACTTTCATTAAGAAATAAGGAACGTTTATTGTTCAAAACCGTGTACAAATTATGTTAACATTTATGCATGAGAAGTTTCAACAGTTTGCCCATTTCGGACGTACAATTTATTACTTAAATATATTATAATTTATTATTTTTACATGAATTCTAATATTTTTTCAAAAAGTATTCATTTAGATCATAAAAGCACTCGCACACTAAAAATTGTTTAAGTTTATTTTGAATTGTGCACCATCTAATGATTTTAAATATTCAGGTAAGTGATTATAAACTTTTATTCCATTTACATAAGTGCTCTTTTTGAGTATATAGCTAGAGGGTCGGACAGTGCATATGTCATACTTATATTGAGATCGTATATTTGTCTTTGAATCACTTTTTTGGGAAAATGATCTTTATTTTCTTTAACAAATTATGTTTAACTTCATGTTGTCAATGTATTAATGTTAAAAAAAAGTCAGACAAAATGAATATAGTATCCTTTCTCAATAATAATTTATTAATACAGCAATTTTAAAATGAAATTAATAGAAAAACAAAGTTAAATTAAGTTATTAATAATTACGTTCAACATTAAAATAAAAAATAGACTATTCAAGTCCACAGCTTTCTCCACTCCGCGGAAGACATATACGAACACGGGGCGAGCATATTTGTTTTAGCAATTGAAATGTAAATTTTTAGCAAAATGCTAAAAAAACATCAAGATAGTTATGCAATTTCGTAAATTTAAAGGAAACTTGAAATACGACACTCCATCCTTTTTCAGAGTGGATCTGCTGTCATTTGCAGTTTCGCCGAAAACTTTGTCATTGCGTGGCGTTGTAATGTAATCAACGCGCTGTCGAAACACAACTGTGCAGGGCTACTACGAAACTCGAAAATCGAAGTTCAAATCATACCGTCCCTCTCGCTCGCTCTCGTATTAAATAGTATAAGTGTCAGAGGGACCCCACGACACGAACTTCGAGTTTCGGGTTTCGTAGTAGCCCTGCAGGAATGAAACAATAGTCGTCTACCTCACCTACATACTATGGGTTCCATCCTGCTGGGTCGTGCTGAGTCACCGACTTCGAGCTACTAGGTACAGTCACCAGCACCAATATCCGACACAACAAATCTGCATAAATATCTGATACGACTCTATTTCTAGGGCCGGAAGGACGTGTCAGATATTTTTGCACACTCCGCTGTAGCAGATATTAATGCTGGTGACTGTACCTAAAAAAATATTTTCAAGGGATTTGTAGTCAGTTCCATTTTCCGTTATTTTTTTATTTTTTCTTTTTTGTTATAATTTTTCTTTATTTCTCACATTTTAGTGATTCGTAGCCAAAGAACATCTCACAACGATTCCATTAAGCCCAAACACGGCTTAGGTACGTTGTTTTATAACAGAGTTCCGTTGCCTACCTTCCAGCTTCAGCATCAGATCAGTTAACTTAAAGCTCCTTCTTAGTCGCTTATCTAGGTATATTCATCATGATCGTTTATAGACGAGCGAGCATTACTTAGCTTTGATGAGTTCCATTGGTCATCACGGTCTTCTTCATCAGGTATAAGTTACCAAATGATACTTTCTGAATGTAAATGCTTATTTTAATGCTAAAAATGCCAAAATCGCCATAGGTGTGCCTTTAAAATTTGAGGTTTGCCCTCGATTTCCCTAAAATCCCATCATCAGATCTTGACTTGGTGACAATGGGACTACCTCAAAAGACTATCCTTTCGAATAAAAAAAGAATTTTGAAAATCGATCCACAATTGACTGAGTAATCGGCGAACATACATAATAAAAATACTAACATTGGAACATAGAACCTCCTCCTTTTTTGAAGTCGGTTAAAAAGTCGCCAGATAAGTCGCTAAACCATTTTTGTCGTCAAAACCTTTTTTGGTCGCTAACACTTAAGCAAAAATCGCTAGTTCTAGCGACAGTCGCTAAATTGGCAACACTCGGTAGCATAGCAAATATTACCGAAATGTTACTTCGGTATCGTTATAATAATGTGAATTGGGTAACGTTAACTAGCCCTACAATGTAAAGTAAATTTACCGGTAAAAATAACGTTAATCAGGTAACGGTACTATATGTTAAGTTACCATTTAACGTTATATTTTTTTACCGGTACTAGGTATATGTATGATTTTTACCGTTATTTAACGTTACTTATAGTGTGAATTTGGTAACGTTAACAAGCCCTGGTATATCACCATTTCGCAAAGTTATTGCTCACGAACTTAGTGCCGTGCGACGGTGCGGCCGACATACATCGCGTTGCGCGCCCGACTGCTTTCCTACGGTTTTCCTACAATCTTCGCTTGAAACTGACTCGAAAGATGGCGGATCGTGTCCATTTGTTCAGTAATTATATATTCTATGCTAACCGCACAGTGCAGTGCGCACCAGCAGGGCTACCACGAAATTCGAAAAGCTAAGTTCGTATCGTACCGTCCCGCTCACTCTCGTATTAAATAATAAAGGAGTCGGATGGACGGTACGATACGAACTTCGAATTTCTTAGTAGCCCTGCAGAAAAGTAACGATAAATAACAGTTGAGTGACAGTGACAGCGTCAGTCAGTAGTCACTAGTCAGTCAGAATTCTGACGTTTGACGTTATAACTTCCAGGAAAGGAAAATACAAAAAGAAAGAATTACGAAAAATATACCTTGTTAGTATTTACTTTCTTGCTTGTATAGCATTATTAGTTAGTTAGATGTACATGAGTTAAACTGTGCATTCCAATAATATAAATTATCCTGTGTGTTAGGACTCAAAATGATGTCTTTTGGTAAGAAACACTATAAAAAAGAAATATTCTGCATGTTATTCCTATATTTTATGGATTTAACACATTTAAGAGAAACTACGTGATCTAGTCGAGAAACACCCTTTTTTAGGCATTCGTCATAAGACCTGTAATGTTGAGAATACAATGCAAATGTGGTCGGGAATTATCAAAAATAATGATGAGAGAGATAGCTGTCTCTTAAACATAAATGGACTATTGCGCTGCGCAACATGTAACTTACAGATTATTGCAATTAGTTGTTAAGCATTGCTGGTAATTTTTTTCTATTTCACAATTAACAAGCTTTTCATTTTCAAGAAATTGAGGTGGCACCATCTGTTTACAAAAGGGCAACTGTTGTTTCATACACTCTTCTCACAATTAACTAAACAATTACTTTGCTCACCTTACAATATTAAGCCTATGCAACAAAATTAAATGTTTGTTCATGCAGCTCCCTCAGCTCTACACTGCAAAAAAAAAAACAACTATCACCACCACCACCACCACACAACGCTGACGCGTTTCGAACTCAAACAGAGCTCATCCACAGAGCAACACAACTATTCACCATTTATTTATTTATTTCATAACATTTACACCGCATTACAGATATACATCCAATTCACCGTAAAACTAAAAAAAAAAACTAACAAATCTAAATTAGCATTTAACTAGTACACTAACAAGACAAGACAGCTCACATAACGCTCGATTTCCTTTTATCCATCTCACAAAACCATGTTACCGCATATTACTTAAAATACTCACTCACTCATCTCTTATTATATTTTTTTACTGTATTGCTTCTTACGCTCCATCCAGACCTATCCCCAAAGTATAATTCCCTCTGCCCCACTGGGCACACTGGGCACGTGCCCCCTAGCCCCCCCTCCCCTAGTCCCTACTCTATTACCAAACAATAACCGATAGCCAAATAGTGCTTTATTATGGCCGGGGCCCCATTATCCTAATGTGCTCAGGGCCTCTAATAGATGAAAGACGGCCCTGAGTATAATTGGAATGTAAGAGAAATTACATAAAACAAACTTTTTGTTTCAGAAGCTGAAGATGGAGAATTGTACCCAGCAAGCAGTGGGGCTATTAGATTTCAGGTTAAATGTACCAGTGGGGTTGCACTCTTGGCATTGTGTAATGTGAAACCCCCCCATAAAGAGCTTTTCAAGGTAATCTGGCATTTTTGACTTAATATACCAACCTACAGTATGATTACTTGAAGTTAACACTTGACAGATGGGTGTGCCTTCAGTCAAATTTCAACTTTGAGGTCATACAAATAAAACAGTTTTTACATAATCTGTAAACGTGGCTAGCGGTATACTAAAAATGGCTTTATTTGTATTGCGTCAAAGTTGAAAATTGACTGAAGGCACACCAATCTGTCAAGTGTTAACTCAAATTAATTGAACTGTTATTAAATTACCCTAAGGTGACCCTAAGCCTATCTAACGTCGAAATGGCTTAACAACATATTGGATGTAATATAATAACCAACTTACAATAGGTACATCAATAAATAAATTACATTACATAAATTTGTGGAAGAGAAAATTAACCCTAAAATATTTATTTATTAATTTGTCATTAAAAAATTACAGCATTACAGTAGAAACCAATGTGCTGTAAAATTAAAAGTATACAAAAAAAAGACAAATAAAAACCGACCAAGTGCGAGTCGGACTCGCGCACGAAGGGTTCCGTACCATTTATACAACATTCATAAGATTGCCAAAAAACGGCAAAAAGATCATGTTTGTTGTATGGGAATCCCCCTTAAATATTTGTTTTATGTTTTTAGTATTTGTTGTTATAGCGGCCACAGTTATACATAATATGTGAAAATTTCAACTGTCTAGCTATCACAGTTCATGAGATAGAGCCTGGTGAATGTCGGCCGGACAGCAAAGTCTTAGTAATAGCGTTTCCGTTTTTTTACCCTTTGGGTACGGAACCCTAAAAACACAAAAAGGACGTGCAATAATAAAACAAAGTTATTGAATATACTAAATACAATACTATTCATTTATTTTTTCGGTTACTACATGTATATTGCTAAAAAGAAACATAATAAAACATAATTAAACTATAGATAGAAAATTTGGCCTAAATCGCCGTCAATGGGTAAGGTGCCCAGAAGGCTGGCAGTATTTCCTCGTTGTATAGCGATACTTATACGCTGTGCGAAATAGTGGCCAGCCCTCTGGTCGCCCGAGGCCTCTATTAGGCGCGTCGACAAATCTTTATACAGCCGACGCGCACTTGGCCCCCAAGGCCCCAAGGTTTCAACAGCAAATGCCGCAAACATACTATTTACATAAATTCATAAAAAGGTGCATGTAAATACATACCATCAGGAGACCCACTTGCTCGTTTGCCATCCAGTCAAATAAAAAAAAAAAAAAAAACATAAGTACAGTAAAAATATCAAAGCACAATTATCAATAACACATGTTGTAAAGTTAATAGTGACTTTGAAAGAACTCTCCTTTCATTCCTCAACTAGGTATATCGTATAATTGTATAAAATGTGTATAAATCAAATATACCTAGTTGTCTTGAATAACATGGTACAGTCAAGGACTTTAATTCATGAGCCACAATGTAACCATTTCACAGTAAACGTCATGCATAGTGACGTCGCATTAATTAACAAGGAAAATCGTAATGAGTTTTCCTTTGAAAAGGTTCCATGGTGGCTCATGAATTAAAGTCCTTGGGGGGCGTTCAAGTAATACGTAACGCAATTTTTTCAGTTTCCGAATTAAGCTGGCATTTCTTGACACAGTCACACTGGCAATTTAGCATGAGAGCATTTATAGGCGAAGAAAAACAACTGATGATGCGAACTTGTTACAAAAAACTGTGACGTAACGCGTAGTTAAGTTTTTACAAGACCCCCCCCCCTCCCCCCCAAATTGCGTTACTTAATACTTGAACGCTCCCATGAGTGTACAGTAAAGTTGATTTTATTTTTAAATCCTGTTTAGATAATATTGGGAGGAGCCTCCAAGATTCAGCAGGCTCATAATCATTGTCATGACATTATTGATCCAGTCAACACAGAGTTTATAGACTTCACCGTGCAGCACCAAGAATTCTGGATAACATGGTTTGGTGGAGTAATCCATGTGGGGTTTGGTGACCAGACCAACCCCTTCATGTGGTGCAATTATGTCAGAGAAGAAAATGTGAAGATAGGCTATATCAAATTTAACAAAAAACACTTAAATCGTCATACGAGAACTGTTCACTTTACAGACTGGATATATGAAGGTACAATAGCAAACATTTTCTTAGATCTAACATACTAGCATTGATCATGGACATTATAAGGACTCACTTGGGCTCAGCAGGAGAAGTGTTGGATAAATTTGGGCATTGAGTTTTCCAATGAGGCGGGCATAGTCTCAAAGGTGCAGTTTATCCTCAGAAAAAAAAATATAGACAAAAAATTACCCACCTTCTACTTGGAAAGAACTAAGCGAGCATACTATAAGCATATTGGCAGAGGAGTCGCTAGGCGTAGGTGACATGGTCCAACCGCCTCCTGTCTCGCGGTCCAACGGGCCTCGCGCCTCGAAAGTTTCTCGTTTGTTCGCTCATTTAAAATCTGTCATTTAATCTGTGGTGTCACCATCATAGGGCATGCAAATTTTTTCTTGCTCACGCCAAATTTAGCTCCTGCACCCTGCGCCGCCACTGCATATTGCCCTAGGTCCATGGTAAAAGTTAGTGTGATAGAACTACTGGTTGTTAACAGACTTGTTCCACTATGCTTACTAATGATTTTAAATTTACGTTACTCATGAAATGTGTAAAAGCATTTTACCATGTTTTGCAGAATCGCCAATAGCTTTACGTCCTACCAAGTTCAAAAAGATAAATGGTGGTGACTTAAGATGGGTTCCTCTAAATGCAGAAATAGATCATCGAGTACCTGCTGATGCTCTGATTGGAGGGTTTGAGAAGGAACCATTATATATTGCCCGAGCGCATCATAATGGCAGCTTGTGCCCTGGAAAGTATGTGGTTTCACTCCGTAGGGCGTTTTTGCCCTGGGGACGCAGGGAACATCAAAAGACACGGTTGGAGGTAAAGAACTATTTCATCACAAAAAGTGCAAATCCCTTATCTACCGTATGTAGGTAAATACCGCGTATCTGCACCACGTCTAGTTTTATTGGGCATGGTTTAACTTCATACTTATTTCATCAAATTTGGAGTGTAAATTGGAAATTGAGTAAATTTGTCAGATTGGTACTAGTTACTGTCAAGACTGAGGGTCCTTAATACCTGAAACAGCCCTATTTAAAGAAAAACACTTTCACCTGCACTTTTTTTTTTAAACATTAACGAATATATCGATCTAGTTACGCAGATTTGCACTATCCCCGATAATATATTAGTCGTTAATTTATTTTTTATTAAAATACAGATTCTCTGTGGATACAACGCAGCTTGGGTAAAAACCGAAGGCGCCAAAATTCCTCAAAATGCTTTTATTGCGGGCACATCGGAAGTAAGACAAGAACCGCTCTATATTGGACGAGCAGAGCATGATGGCTGTTTAATAAATGGGAAAATACATGTAATACATGGAACATGCTTCCTTCCCTATTATGGCGAAGAAATTGTAGTCTACTCGTATGAAATACTGGTGGTTCCTGATGTTAATTTCCGTGGTACATTAGCTGATGTTGCCTGTACTATAAACCTGTAACAATAAACGTCTCGCGGGCCAGAGTTGTCCAAAATTAAAAATAAGTTTGATTGCATTGTACAATTTTGTAAATAACTAAATAAATTATAGAGAACGACAATAAACAGTACATAGAAGGCAGATAGAAAAGGAAGCATAATTTTTTTTACAAAAATGTTGACATATTTATTTTCTTGTTGTAGACGAAAATGTTTGTTACAAAAAAAAGTGGTGCCTTCATTAAAAATCAGGTTTTTATTATCGTATTAACATGTTGTTTTAATAAAAAAACACTTAGTTGGTAGGTACCTACAGCGACATTCTAAAATTATTTACATTTTTTTTTATGTATGACTTAATAATGCACGCCCTGTTAATTCGTGCTCTGTATATACGAATTATGTGAGAGACACCAATTAGGTATCAGTGTGCGTTACTAGGTCATACATTCCGACGCAATACTTACAGGGACGTACATAAATCACACACCCGGAAGTGGCGCTCTAAGAATTTAGGAAAGGGATGATAATACGTGACGTACCTACCCGTGGTCCAACTATAGTTTGTCCAACTGCTTTTCGACGGGCGGAGCTCCTCTTTCTGGGTATTTTGCCCTTCGGGCAACTGAAGTTACCTAACTAACCTAACCTAACTTATTTTTGTATTAAAATATAATATTTGTATAAATAAATATAAATATAATATTTCCGGATTGGACAAATTAGTTGGACCACGGGTACCTTGATAATATTGATAATCATTAATAATTGGTAACCAAATTCCAAAGGCAAAGTAATAGAATTTGCATATCATCATCCCAGCCTATATTACGTCCCACTGCTGGGCACAGGCCTCCTCTCAGAACAAGAGGCCATTTGCATATCATTAAGGATTAATAAATAAGGTAGCTCCGAGATTCTAAGTAATGGCAAAATATTCCGAGTCTCTACAGGTCGATTCACAAGAGCTGGCACGAATGGATTGAATGAGTGAATGAAAGTATCTGTGTGTTATATTCATGTTATATTATATTTGAATACACTTCACACAAATGTGAAGATGTCAGCATCGTCATGTTCCTAAAAAAATGTCTAAGTGACATTACTTTCGTTCCGACTCTCTTCCGACTACGCTTTCGTTGGATTCTGCTGTCAGCGTTTATGGTGGTAGCAAGCGTTGTGTTTCGGTTTAAGTATTTCGGGTTTTTTTCGTGCTAGAACCGCTGTGTTGTTATCCTGTAGTTATTTAGATTTGTTTGTGAGTGTCCTAGTGTAAGTGTTTCTGGTAGTTTTAATTAAACATGGACCTGGATCCTTCGGATCCAGATCCCGGTGGTGGGCCTAACTGTTCCCCTATCCCTCCAAACCAGGCAGCTTATGCGCCTCAAACTCCCCTGCTCGGTAAAAGACCATTAGTCGATTCCGATGTCCCCCCTGCCAAAAAATCCTATTCTCCTGCAGGTTCCTACGAAACGACATTCACACATCCGGATTTCGAAAAGCTGAAGTCATCATACTCCACAGAAGACTGGCCCCTATATTATTAACGTCCAGAGAACAGAGAGTGACCCAGCCTCAAGTACTGCCTTAAGGGCTATAAATTTCGGGAATTTCTTGTATAGAAACGATATCTACGGCGTTGTTAGGGACGGAGTGAAAAGAATCGGGCGCAACCGTTTTTCAGTTGAGTTTGATTCGGCGGAACATGCAAACAATTACTTATTACATCCTGCCCTTACCTCAGCAGATTATACCGCAGTTGTTCCCACATTCCATGTGACCCGTATGGGCATTATTAGAGATAGGTATCCCTCCTGCCTGAGTGGTCGATGTTGGAGGTGGTGGAAAATGTGACAGTCCCCTAGGGCTTCGGACTCGAGATTAAGGCCCGCAGATTAAGTAGGAAATCCATTGGTGAGAATAATACTCCAACATGGACTCCTACTCGATCAGTGGTACTTACATTCAGTGGCCGTAGTCTGCCTCCAAAAGTCTTCTGTTTCTACAACAGTTTGCCTGTAGAGTGTTACCTTCTCCCAACAACCAATGCAACAAGTGTTGCCGTTTTGTCCATGTCAAAGCTCAGTGCAGATCCAAATCTAGGTGCTATAAATGCTCTCTTGACCATATCGGTGAAAATTGTAATTCTCCTACACTGAAATGCCTATTTTGCTTTGGTAACCACTGTGCTAATGTCATTTCTTGCCCAGAACAACAAAGGCAGCGCAATATTAAAATGGTGATGTCCCTGGAAAACCTTTCCTACATTGAGTCCTCTGCTCGCTTCCCTCAGGTAAGAAAGACCTTCTCTGAGACTTTGAATTCTCCCTCCCCTGGTTCATTTAATAACACTCCCCCTTCCCCTCAATCACAATTTAATTTCATTAACTCAGGTTATGACAGAATTGCCCATAATAATATTGTCAGTGATCCCATTTTCACCAAACCTAATGGTTGTGATCTAAATCAAGAGCCTAACTCCCCTAATGATAATCTCATTGAGCTTCTGCTCAATACACTGATTAACATATTGTCACGCTTTTCTGATTCCGGTTTACCGAACAACATGCATCATAAATTAACCCAACTGTTATCTCTTGTTTCCTCACAAAATGGCCCAAGCTCCGTAGTATCAACAATAAAAAAATTAACTGATCTATCTCATTAATAAACATAAGCCCTTCCTCCTAGCCATTCAAGAGACCTGGCTAAAACCTTACTCTATTTTTAGAGTGCATGGTTTTACCTGTCTCCGGAATGATATGAGTGATGGCTATGGTGGCGCAGCTATATATTAGTTGCCCGCTCTATTACTTTTAGTCATATTCCCATCCCCCCTCACAGCGACTTTATTAGTGCAGTTGCTTACTTACTTCCTTTCTGTCTCTCTATATCCCTGATCCCCATCCAGGTATGATTGCTGAGCTTTCCTCCATCCTGTCTTCCATCCCTCCCCCCACCATCATACTAGGAGACTTTAATGTACATCATACCTCTTGGGGCTCCCATACTAGTGATTCAATTTCTTCTGCTTTTCTTGACTGATCTTGATCTATGTGTCCTGAATGATGGTTCCCCAACAAGACGTGTGCTACTTTCCCAAAACCCAAAAAGTGCTGTTGACCTTACTTTATGTTCTCCCTCAATTTCTTCTAGACTCTTTTGGCAAGTGATCCCCTCCACATTGGGGAGTGACCATTTCCCCACCAAAGTATCATTTCCTGACCCGATCCCCTCCTTTTATTTCCCTCCCCGTCTCAAATATCAAACCAAAAAAGCAGACTGGCCTAATTTTAGATCTGCCTTAGACAAGGAAATATCTCTTCTTCCTTCCCCTGACTCCAATAATATATCCCAATAGTGTATGAAGGTTTTAAAAAAGCTCTTCTGTCTGCGGCTGACAAGTCAATTCCTTTAAAAAAAGATCCCTTTTCCTCCCTGGTGGGACGCTGAATGTCTTGCAGCTGTTAAAAAGCGCAGAGAAGCTGAAGCTCTCCTTTCTACCAACTTGTCGAGGGAGAACTATTTGGAGGAAACCTCCAAATTCCTTCAAAATAAAAAAAGACTAGGTCGGCAAAAATTCTGTGAATATCTCTCTCCTAATTCCCCCTCCTCTTTAGTCTGGGATGGTATCAGGGTCTTTCGTGGCGCTTTTACCCCGAAATCATCATCATCATCATCATCATTCCAGCCTATATACGTCCCACTGCTGGGCGGAGGCCTCCTCTCAGAACAAGAGGGCTTGGGCCATAAGTTCCCATGCGGGCCCAGTGCGGAATGGGAACTTCACACGCACCATTGAATTGCTTCGCAGGTTTTGTGCAGGTTTCCTCACGATGTTTTCCTTCACCGCAAAGCTCGTGGTAAATTTCAAATGTAATTCCGCACATGAATTTCGAAAAACTCAGAGGTGTGCGAGCCGGGGTTTAAACCCACGACCCTCTGCTTGAGAGGCGATAGGTCAAACCACTAGGCCACCACGGCTTCAAAAATCAAATCTATGTAATGACCCTTCAGAGTGGATTGAAACATTCGCTCTTAAGTTAGCCCCCCTCTGTCCCATCCATTGAGGAAATATCTCCAGTCTGGTCTCTTCCCTCTTCCTCTACCCTTAGTTCTTTCGACACCCCTTTTAATATGGAGGAATTTCTTACAGCCACCGATCAGCTTAAGGATTCATCCCCTGGCTTGGACGGGATCCTTTACTCCTTTGTAGTTAACTCCAGTTCAAATTCTAAACAATTCTTCGTTGGGATCATAAACAATATCTTTCTAGAGAGAAAGATATTGTTTATGATCCAACCAACCAACCAAAACCCACCAGGAACCAGAGGGTTCCCCTTCTGAGGAATGTAAATTTCAAATAGTTGTTTCCATCTTAAAGGCAGGAAAATTATGTAATGACCCTTCAGGTCATCGCCCTACTTATTGCTTTATCGTCTGCTTTGGCAAAAAATGTAGAGCATCTGATTAAAAATCGTCTAGAATGGCTGGCAGAAAGTAAGGGCCTTTTGGCCAAAAGTCTATTTGGATTCCGTAAATGTCTCGGTACGATGCATATTCTTTCCATTTTCATAACCGACATTCGCCTTGCGTTCTCCAAAGGTGAGTCTGTAGTGGGGGTCTTTTTAGATATCTCCTCTGCATACGATAACGAACTTCTCCCTCTTCTCAGACAAAAGGTGCACCATCTGAGTTTTCCGGAGAGGTTAGTTGACTTCACAATCAACTTTCTATTGGCCAGATCAGTCCTTATCTCATCTTACAATGTCTCCCTCCCCCCTAACTTATAATAACGAACTACCCAAATACTTAAACTACCCAAGTAAGTTTGCAGGTGGTAGGACCTTGTGCAAGGTCCGCCCGGATTGCTACCACCATCTTGCTCGCTAATCCTGCCGTGAAACAGCAGTGCACTGTTGTGTTTTGGCGTGGCGAGTAAGACAGCCGGTGAAATTACTGGCACTTGAGGTATCCCATCTTAGGCCTCTAGGTTGGCAACGCATCTGCAATCCCCCTGGTGTTGCAGGTGTCTATGGGCGGTGGTGATCTCTTATGATCAGGAGACCCACTTGCTCGTTTTCCATCCAGTTGAATAAAAAAAATAAAAAAGTACTTGAACTACCTTAATACTTAAAAATTAAAAACTAAACAATTTTAAAACTTAGTATTATATAAATAGAAGCAAATAACTAAAAACAAACAAAAATATCTTATTTTGTTTTGTATGTGACGCGGACAAGCGGACCTAAATTTATTAGTAGATAATTGCGCATCAAGCACTCGGCACGTGCGATGCAACTGCACCGCCTAGCGACTCGAACCGAGCGCCCAGTACTTAAGCCTTTACCACAGAATATAATATAATAGGTAGTAGTACCCTTTACGTAGCGGAGCGCATGTCGTTTATGTACCTACGTGTTTAAAGTGCCACGCTTATATTTGCTTTACTTATACTTACTTACGAAAAACATTACTGTTGTTATTGTGCTTGTTTGACTATTCTATTCTATGTGCTTTTCTGGACTTTTGTTGCTAAATTACAAAATTTCTCCTTCTGATATTGTACTGTGATTTGTGGAGTAAATTGTTGTTGTGTTTTTATCCGGACTTTTCATTTATATCCACTTCGGACAACTACGACGACGCCAACACTGGCAATTATAATTTTTGTTTATTAATTAAATTAATGTCATGGTTAAGTTACAGATATACGTAACCTTGACCTCCCCTTAAAAAAGCCTAACACACTGAATAAGTACCTACTATGAAGAAACTGTTTTTTTAAGCCAAAACGTTTGCATAGTTCTTGCATAGTTTGTTATCAGCAGATAAGGTACTGGCTGGTAATAAGACTAAGACGGACGAAGTTTTAACATTCCAGTTCTAGCTGTCATTCTTAAAAATGCAAGCTCCGCTGAATGCCCTGGCAAACATAAGTATTTATTAAGTTACGTTCAAAGCGTAACGGGACTGTTTCTAAAGGTGATATCAAAGAAAAATAAACAAAATGGCTTCAGAACCTTCAGGGGCACCTTCGGAGGCGACTCTCGGCACCCAATCCATTGGTGGAGAAGGTTGGTTTTATATTGACATAAGTAGGTACAGCAACGATATGTACCATGTACCTATCTACTACGCACTAGATTTCGTGATTCGCGAGAATTAGATAGTAGGTTACCGAATGTCCGGCTATTTTGGTCCGGTACAATCGTTTGAGCCCAGATGCTCGCTGCATACTTAGTTGTTACTTGGCACCACGGAAGAATAAAAAAACACAAGTGGAAGTGCTATCTAGATGCAGCGTACGTGGTGGTACTTCCACTTGGTTTTATTCTTCCTTACTTGGCACTGTACGCAATGTAGGTACAGAGAAAAAACTGCAGGGCTACAACGAAACTCGAAGTTCGTGTCGTGCGATCCCTCTGACACTTATACTATTTAATACGAGAGCGAGAAGGACGGTACGATACGAATTTCGAGTTTCGAGTTTCGTAGTAGTTCTGCTTGTTCCTCGGAGTCTACCCAAGATCGAAATAGGTGGGTATGATATCAATATCATACGGGCTCACTACGACTTTGCCCGCAATCCTATGTCGTCACTTTCCTATCTTCCTAATCCACATTCCTATATCGACCAGTGCCAAAATTTCCCATTATTCCCATTTTGTCCACAGTGTCACTGTATTCAGCATTTTTGTATCGTTGATTGTCATGATTTGTTTGCATTTGTATTATGCCGTAGACAAGCCGTTGACTTACGAATATGAGTGCTGTGCCAGCACCAGTGCCGTGGGTCATTGTAGGTATTTTTCTTAAAATTTTACATCCGTAAGGAGGTATAGGGTCAAGTGTCCACCAATGAAACACATAAAATTCAAAATCTTATAAATCTTTTGTTTTGACAGATAGAAGTCTGAATTTTTCACTGTACTTAGTTAATTTTATTGGGTATCGCGTGACATATACAGTATTCTTTAAGAATGTGTAGTAGGTAAGTCATCAAATAAATAAAAGTAAAAATGGGAAATTTTGCAGTGTCCACAGTGGTGTACTTACAGAATGAAACTATAAGTACATATTTAACAATGAAACGTAAAAACTAACACAATCTGTTTCATAATTTTGGGACGTATTTATGTAATAGGTTTAATAAAAAAATGCCCGAATATAATCAAACAGTTTTAATAACTTTAACTTTAATCAGTCTTATCAGGTGTGTCCCATGCGTAAATGTTTCATTGTTGATTACCTAAGATATTTTATATAAAACTTGAATTTTTTCCTGCTAAATTGGACCACTTTAACTCCTGATCTAGTCCACGATAATTTACGAAATACGTTTAATATATATTTTTTTAAATCTTATATTTTAACGAGGCTTCAGTACACTAAATGTGACTATGCCAGCCTCATGGGGGGCCTCAGATACATGTTACATTCTCTTGTGCCGAGACCTAGTCTCTGGACGCAAAGGCCCGTCTGATGAACTTGTAAATCCGCATCGCTTCTTCTGAAAGTGGATGACTCAGAATCACATTTACACTTCCATTCCACAGATCCATACCATCCAGATACCTGTTTCTGGTGTCCTTATTCTGATCACATTCCAGAACGTTTAATATTGAAAAAGTATCAAATATATTGAATTTATAACCATAATTTAATGAAAAATCTACAAAAATGCTTAAGATCCTTACTTTTGTGACAATAATACTGAAAAAGCTCGACACGTATTCCTCCACGTGACGCCAATGCTAACTAGGGTACAGTAGGGGGTTCTCAAGGGTGTCCTTACGGGATATACTGCACGATCTGGCAACGTGGCACTTTAGAAATATCGCAATGTTTCACTGTGTACCTAAGTTTCATTGTTGGACACATGACCCTACCTATATACCACAGCTATATACTTAAGTCTAAAATCTTCCAGCATAGGTACCTACTTTATGAGACTTAAATAGACTGATTAAAGAAGAATGTAGACAAAATATGGATATTGACGATATCTCTAGGTACGAATGTGGACGAGTTACTTAGGATAGTGACGATTAAGGAATTATTGTATGCTGACGACATGGCATTGTGAACGATTTAAGAAAGTGACGAGGACAATGTCGCCCTTAGGTATAATATGTGCCATCACTGTCACTCTCCTGTTAATATTCCTACCTACTATTAGTGTTAGCGAGTCGGCACGATAGGAATTTCAAACATAGGAGTATAAGACCTTCTGTATCCGTTTGTTGTGGTAGCGACACCAGCGAAGCCGACTTTGGGCGCATACCCGCCGTATCCTCCATACGTCTCGAAGCCCGTGCCCCCGTCGGTGGCCGAGACCATCATCGCCGGGCGCGATCTGCGCGTGCAGCACAAGAGCCAACCGCGCCAGCCGGTGCGCCCGCTGCCCAGGCCTGCCAAACCTAAGTAGGTATTGTCATCTACCCTGGAAAGCCTGTATAATTGGATTATTCGCAGTAGTTCCTTTGGCAGCTCAAAATAGAGAATGATTAGGATGAGAAAAAAAAGTAAAGGATAGCTATACTGCGAGTAAGTAAAGTCGTATAAGCTTTATCTTGCGTCGGTCGAGCTCTCGTGCTTTCTATATAGTCGTTCTAACTATAAACGTGCAATAGTGACCCATATGGGTGTGCTCACCGAATCCGCTTTTGGTATTATAATAATAGTACCTATACCTAGTTCCATCCACGAAGACGCGTGATTTTATCAAAATTCTATTAATGACATTGTAATAAGAACCACGGCACGCGTCATCGTGAATGACTTTACCTATATGTAGTGTTGTGCTTGTGCTGTCAAAAGGTTAGAGTAGGTAGCTATATCAACTCTTATGAATGAGACTCTACATTATTAATACATTCACTGCCCTGACTTAAAAAGGACCTTGAACTTACGCGTTCTAATTTTGTGTTCGTAAGACCTTATCTCGTATGCGATGTGCTAGCTAATTTGTCTGTTTTGTTTTGTACCAGAGGTCCGAAGGCGACCGATGTGAAACTGAACCGGCGCGCGACCCGGCAGCACGCGCGCTGCCTGCGCCGCCACGGCGCGGTGCTCACCGACCGGCTCGAACGTATCGCCAAGCCGCCGCGCCGGAGCATCATCTACCTGTGGCGGGAGCATGCCGACACACTGCCGCCTGAGACTGTCAGTACCTGTTGTAGCTACCTAGTCTTCTGTTCATTGCGCGACCAAGACATTCGACAGTGTTTTGGCAGCTTGGCAGCATCTCAATGAACAGATAAAGCGTGTGCTCTATGCTGCCTGCGCCGCCACGGCGTTGGGCGCGATTCTTACCGACCGGCTCAAACGTATTATCGCCAAGCCGCCGCGCCGGAGCACAGAGACCTGCAGGGCTACTACGAAATTCGAAACTCGAAGTTCGTATCGTACGTACCGTCCCTCTCGCTCTCGTATTAAATAGTATAAGTGTCAGAGGGACCGCACGACACGAACTTCGAGTTTCGGGTTTCGTAGTAGCACTGCTGTGGCGGGAGTATGCCGACATGCTGCCGCCTGAGATTGTCAGTACCTATTGTTAGCTGGCTAGTCTTCTGTCCATTGCGCAACCAAGACACTCGACAGTAGAGATTTTGTTAGTAGAGAGCCTAGGCTAGGAATTTTTACGCTTGACTTCTAACAGTGGCTAATGTGTCCTGTTTTGAGGGGTTACCACGCCGATCTTATCTATTTCTGTTCCTGCGTTCCTGCAGATTGCGCGCCTTCGGACGATGCTCGACGCAGACGAGCCGTTCAAGCCTGACCAGGCGTACGAGTACTTCATCAACGTGCGCAAAACCAGGAAGGGTGCTACTAGGAGGTATGTTAATGTTAATAGAGCCGACTATGTCTGATATAGGTATTTTCGGTGATACTGCGATCTGCGTTTATAGCGCGACCGAGAACCTCATCGCATCGCCTAATAGTTACAAGTCGGAACGCGTAACAATTCTTTATAATTCTTCTACTTTTTAACCCGATAGAAAAAGAAGGGTGTATCTGTTGTGTACATAAATTTATAACTTCTGAAATTTTTGTTAAATATCCGTGCAAAGCCGGAGCGGGCCGCTAGTTATAGATAAAAGCTCACAAAGTAAACGGGAAAGTTTTAGCGAGCATTCAAGCGAAACGACGGTAAATTTGCTCAGAGTATTTTGCCGAGCATCCGTCCATCATAATCGTGAATAATAAAAATGTTGACAGTATTTAGCTTTCCTAGAATGATCGTGTAAAATGTCCGTAGCAATGTTTGGCTCTAGTCTTGGCTCTGTTCGTTGTTCAGTTCCATACGGAATATGTGGTTCATGTCCCAATGACTGACTTAGGTTACCTCACAATCTGAGGGGCTACTTCGAAATTCGAAAATCGAAGTTCGTGTCACACCGTCCCTCTCACTCTAGTATAAAATAATTTAGCTTCAGCAATACGGTACGATACGAACTACGATTTTCGAATTTCTTAGTAGGCTCACTGATGTGACACAGACACAATGCGTAACGCATACCCACTTGGTGCAGCTTACAATTTTTCTGCGCCAAAGAGATGTTCGTGTAAGCAATGATGGCTCTAATGAATACATTTTTGCATGAGACGCTTGACGCTAGCAATCTGCATTTTGATCCTGCGGTTGGAGTTGTTTGCGGAGAACGATACGGGCACTGAACTGAAAACAGGAAGACAGGAAGAATATAAAAGTAAGATAAAAAAAGCAATAACCCAAGATCAATGAAGACCGATATCTAAAAATTTAAATAATTTAAGTTAAATTAACCGTTACAAAGGTAGAGGCATTTACCGACCACATGCATTTGCATTTGCTTTGGAATTTCAACCTTATTGCTTTTATAATATGTCATAATAGCCATTGTAATTGTTGAAAATACGACGAGCTTTGTGGTAGTATGCTGCAATAAATGGGGCCTTATTAATGAATTATTATTTCATGTTTTTCCACAGACATGATATCCATGTATTTTTCATCTTATTAATTAAAGACACAATATAGTTTCTCAGTCCAATAGTACAGATAGAAATACAAGCACAGAAACTATGATATAGGATTTTTCTAGCAAGGTACTATGTTATAAAAATACCTGGCTTCATGGCGTCATTTTTTTCGCGATCTTCAATAACAAAAATAAGCAGCTGCAATATCTCGGCACACTAATCGCAAAATCGCCTAAACTTCAAAATACTACAAACTTACGTTTCGACAAGGAGTACTTAGGTTCAGTAATAGTAGTATTTCCAACCAAGTACCTACCGCTTGCCTTTCAGAACTTTTACCATATTCTATGATTCTTAATATATTAAGCAGGGTGTGCTTCTGGACAGTAAAGTTGTACACATCATTTAGAATCACCGCGAACTTTTCCTAAAAATAATATAAATAAATAATGTTTATTATATTGTCATTTCCGCAAAAATATGCACCGGTCTACACTATAAGTATAGAGCCGAACTAATATACAATTTCCTGCTTCAATCTAGTGTTAAAGGTGTTAGGTACTGGCAAAGAAATGCAAACAAAAAAATAATGATAATTCAAGAGAATATGTCTGAATCATAATGTCGTACACAGTACTGTCTAACTCAAAAAAAAAAACTTTTTGATGGCAAAATAATTGAAGAACCTTTAAAATAGTTTAATGGAACCATTCAATGGGAAATTAAATGAGATTAAAAAAAAAATTAAGTACCTACCTAACTTTTATTATTATTTTGAATACCCGAAATAAATATATGTTGTTGTAGTGTAAAACTCGACCAGCCTAAGTACCTACCTACCGGCTCCGGTGACTATATTATCGTCTCGGATAAATAGCTCGCTTTATGCTTTTGTTGTACAAACTTCTATTGTTTTGCCGTCAGGACAGCAGTAAACCAGATAAAGAAGGACGTGCAGGCGATCTGCGCGGATAAGCGTTTTGTGTGGGCGCGCAACGCGACAGTGCTCTTCGCGCGTGGCATCCAGCAGCGACTCACGCGCCCTGGCAGATACGCACTCGCTGACGGGTAAAACGATCTTCAGGCTTTTTTTATTTCTGCTTTTGGTCTCTGATGGCTTTTACAGATTTAAGACAGGGTGAGCTGCCTGACGAGCCACTCAGCTACAGAGGAACTTTAGTCATAGCATACCAAGGCTGGGTCCAGATATAGTCGGAATATCGTCGAAAAGGGACTTGTTTGAATTAAAACTATGTATTGTGATACAGATACAGAGACATAATTATTAAAATAAGGATACACGGGCCACTCTCGTACCTATTGGGTAGGTATGGTGAGAACCACGGATTAGTTCGAAATTATGTCGTTCATACCTCGATTAGGTACAGTCAGAATAAACTTGAGCAAAAAAGTTTATTTGATCAAAAATATCTGAACACGCTTCTACGCCGTTAACAATATAGTCGTGTTCAGATATTTTTGACCAAAATTTTGCTCACAAGCTTATGAAATCGACTGTACTCGCTTAATATTAAGGTCGTGTGTAGTTTTATAACTTTGGCCTAATCGATAAGTAAATTTGAAGTTGGCTGCACTGTATCCCGATCGGGATCCGGCCTGCTTCCTCGTCTGGTAACTATCGACTTTATTTCGGAGCCTGTTTAACCTCCTGAGGCCCGACGTAAATTTTCTGCTATCTCAATTTAGGAAAGTTAAGTCAATTAAGTTAGGAATCCGTGTATGAAATACGTAGGTACTAAGCTTTAAAGTAAGCTTAAAAGTGCTATTTTTTATTAGGGTCATGTTATGATTATGATTATGATACCTATAATTATGATACCTATAATTCATTGTATATTCCAGTATGCTACGATTGTCCAACATCATAATGGATGAAATTTGTGGTTATATGAAGATGAAGACTCCGTCTCGGCGATGCACACATCCGAAAGCGAAGTTTATGATGGAAATGTCAGATAAGGTTACAAAGAACTGATGATATTTTATATTTTTTAGGGTTCTGTACCTAAAAGGAGCCAACGAACCCTTATTATCTCAGGCTCTTCTGCCTCTCCGTCCGCCCGTCTATCCGTTTGTCGCAAAGCTATTCCTTTCAGTCGAACAGGTGCTTAGACATGACTTAGACACTTGTTTTCGCATTATGTGTTATAAATACACAAACATTACGCCTGTATTCCCAAATGGGGTAGGCAGAGCACACTAAACGTTACCGCTTCGCTTGTGTTATAAATAAAATTGAAATTAAGTTAAATTTTTCCTGTCTAACAGGTTGCAGTTTGGATTGACGAAATCCTTTCGGAATCGGACGATCGAATGCTGATGATGGACTTTGATGAAGACGAAGGTTAGTCTGAAATTGTTTTACCTATTCACTAATTTCAGTGAATATGTAGAGCATTTGACCTACCTACTCGTATCATCTAGTTTCAGTAGGTAGGTAGGTACACGGCACGTACAAGTCTTTATGGGAACATTTGTCATCAGTTAAGTAAGATACCTGCTTAATTTTTTTGCCTGCATCGCTATTTGGCACGGCGGAAGGTAAGTCCTAGTTACATTGAAATTGTGGCAACTGTTCTTATAAAGCGTATAACTAAAAAGACCTGTCAAATTGCAGCCCGAGAAAAGGGACGATTTATTTGAACAATTGTCAACAAATTCAATCGCTTTTCTCGGAGCAGCAAACTGGACAAGGTGCGTACTTAAGTTATATAAAAAAGTTTGTCTTGTTCCTGAAGAAGTGGAAAGGAGCGTTTTGGATGCAAGCAGACCGCCGTCAGTACAGTCGATTCCTCATTCGGGTGTTTGCGCACCCGAAAAGGACACCTCAACCCCAGGCACGACCCCTGAAGCAACCCCTAGCGGGACTCCCGGCTCGACTGTGGCCCCATCGGAATCGCCCGGGTCCACTCCCACTGCTTCCAAGACAAACTTAAACAAATAAGGTAATTGATCTAATACCTTCTTAAATCTTGACACTACATTATAAAATAATAACCTAACCAACAAAAAGTTGGAAAACCGCCGACTTTGTCACTTCAAAACATGTCTAAGAACCATCGCTAGAAAACCTGCTATCAAATAAAAAAAACCGCATTCAAATCGGTCCACCCGTTTAAGAGCTACGGTGCCACAGACAGACAGACAGACACGCACACAGACACACAGACATACAGACACACATAGCGGTCAAACTTATAACACCCCTCTTTGCGCCGGGGGTTAAAAAAGACAGGTTTATTTGTCCTATACTGCTGAATCGTAAAACAGCCAAGCACATAGTTTTCAACCCCCGACGCAAAAAGAGGAGTGTTATTATACCTGATATCTTCAAAGCGAAGCGAATGAGGATTTCTGTGACAGACTAGTTGACGCTAGTGCTAGTATAGTGAGGTTCGTTTGACAACTTTGACATTTGCGTCACGCTCGTGATTGGTTAAATACTAAATGAGCCAATCGCAAGCAAGACTGTAACGTCCGTCAAAAGGACCTAGCGATTCTAACGCCCTCTAGCCTCTAGCGATATTTCACCTATCAAGAAACCCTCATTAAATAACAATAATGAAATATACAAATATTGTTGCAGATTTACTAGGAATTACTAGGGCTGCTGCTGATGGGTTTGCTGACGACTTTCTCAACATGATGGGCGATGTAAGTAAACAACAATGTTTGTTTTAGAATTTATTAGGAATTATTGTGTTAAATTTAACAAAACATACAATTTATTAGGATTTGGCATTCCTCGAGCCGACAAAGAAGAACATCAACTATCAAGTCAATGAATTTAGCTTAGAAACAGTCCTAAAAATACACATCAAAGATAGACCACAACCAACAGCTCCTACTTGAAATCGCCATTAAAAACGAAACTAGGAAGAACTTGTATGACAACAGTAATATTGTATAAGGAATCCAAGGACGAGAGAAAGAGTTCAATACGCCATTAGAATTAAAAACAAAAATATAGTAAAATATAATTTAATAACTGTTCGTTTAATTTTAAGAATACGAACCTTACATTATTAACGTACAAGTGAACACGTTTCAAGGTAATGTTACGATTATATTTCTTATTCAGGCATTCTTCATTTTTCATTCGGGACCTCATTTCGTATTAAAAAAGGCTACTCTTATACGTGTTCATTTGTACTAAAATGAAGAATGAAGAATGATTGAAGTACCTATAGGTAGTAGCATAAAGTAGGTACATAGTAGGTAGTAGAGCTATAATCATTTGGTAGAGCACGTTTTATTATTCTTTTTTTTATTATTTTCAGGGCGGACTCCTAACTGGACGTATGTAGCAACTTATTTTATTGGTCATGCATACCTAATATTATATAGCTATACGCATCATGTTGTTTGAGTTTCTTATATTCAGAATGTAAGTTGTAATGTTTATTTTTTATTTCAGCGACACCAGCTTACCTAAAGTTTACAGGTACTTCTCGGAATAGTATTATTTTTTGAAATCGATGAGTTCCCAAGCTTTTGACTCTCATTTATTTTTTATTATTTTGGAATAGGGGAAATGTTAGAGGCATTCATGATTTTAACGGACTCCATGACTAAGAAGGGAAAGGAGCAGCTACTTTCCCACGGAAAATTCCAGCAGACCTATGCCGAAGGCGCTGATGAGTAAGTTATCCTTATTTGTATTGTATTTAAATGGAAAAGCGAGTCTGTGCCCGTATCGTAGACTCGTTGTCTTGACGGTTTTAGCGCCTAAAGTTTGTTTTAAGGATATCAATAATTTAAACTGCACCTAATAATTTTTCACCTTTGTTTTTAAAGATTAAAACAAGCACCTGACTTTGAGGCTACGGAATTCAACACTACGTTAGCAAAGCAGTTGAATAACGACCTCACAGAATTGGTCAAATCAGACACTCCACCAAATATAGCTCCATTTATGAAAGGTTAGTCCTAACACTTTTTTACTTTTCTTTGTTATTCCTGCAGTATTTCTCATAAAAATATATTTTACATTTGTTTTCAGATATGGTTGAGATCTGTTCAAATTATCTGGCGCAGGTCGCGGAAAATAACAGTAAGTTATGTAGCTAACAATTTTAAATATTTGCTATGATAACTAGTATATTTGTGCTGAACGACTTCATTGTGTTTAAATTTACCAGAGGACAAGGGGCCTGCCTTCAAGGCACTGGTGAAACAAATGAAGACAAAATCCAAAGAGCAACTGTATCAAAAAGACAAATCTCAACGAACTTTCGGACAAGCAGCGACGGAGTGTGTGAAACATATTTGAAATATAAATAGGTTCAAAAAGAGAACAGTTTTGTAAAGATTGACATATTTTCTCCTAGGCTTGAGAAGGCTAAGGGATTGGACAGCGATTACGACGACCCTAATCTATCCCAAGAGATTCACTCAAAGCTGTCTAAAATGATGGAAGGAGTCACGCCCGCTGATTTAAAAGAAGAAATGTCCGGTATTAAGTTTTATTTTTCTTATATTCACCTAAACCATTGTAAAATTCAGTTTCCAAGAAATTGCACACTACTTCATGAGAGTTTCTTTAAGGATTGTAAACCAGATCAATCAAAACAAGCGCAAATTTTGATTTTGCAATATACCTAGGCAGGTAATTCAAATGTTGTTTTTATTTACAGAGACTGTGGATATATGTTCGAAATATCTATCCCAAAATGCTGTGAACGAGAGTAAGTTCGCTTTGCGAGGCCAAAATGTTCTATATGTCTAATGTAATAATGACCATCGCGTCTTGCTTTGTAATATTTCCAAAGACTTACGAAACAATATAGTAAATTCTTTCTAGACGAACGTGGACCAGCTTTCGATATTCTTATAAAGAAGCTAGAAACAGACGGAGGACATGATTTTACGCCACAGTACAAAGAACTAAGCAATAAATACGCAGCAGCCTACACGTCAGTCATTTTTCAGAATAACTTACCTATAATAACGTCACTTTATCTAACTTGTATTTTTAATGTCTTTGGTTTTTACATCAAGTTGGTACTAATATTGGAGAATTTATTGATAAAAAACTAAGTGACGTCACCTAAGTCAGTCAAAGATGAGCTCTATTAAATGTTAAACGACTTCCTATCAAATGAAATAGTCGCTAAAGTCAAACTTTCAAGTTGACAGATACGTCTTATTGCGTCACACTTTCTAGCGGTGACATGGTGTCGTATGGAATTCACTCACATAAAAAATGTACGAAAAATGTACTAAATTGTACGCTAATTAAAAAAAATACTACACGTAGTTACGAGAAAACAGTATGATCAATTTGTCACCGCCATACGCCACTGCATCCAGACCACAACCACCATGTCATAATGTAATAAGTAAAATATGTGGAAAATCCTTAAGGATTACTTATACGTATAAGTGAGCCAAGGACTGATAATGGGTATGGCTATCAGGTTGAAGGCAGCGCCGGGTTTCTCCAGCGTAACTCCAGACCCGCCCACAGTTTCTACTTTTAACGAATCCCTGCACAGAGCCGTTGATGACGTTACTCCATCAAAACTTCAAGCAGATATGAATGGTTTGTTGTCGGTTTCTGTTGCTAATCATTAAGTCCTTTATCATGAAACAAATTCAGTTATTTAAAGGATATTAGATGAGATACAGTCAAGATCAGATATCACAAAATTGCGAAAAATATTTTTAAAGAATATTTATGTAAGTCTTGCAACTTTGCGTAAATGCATATTTTTGAACTTAATTGCACCTTTTTTTTATTCAACTGGATGGCAAACGAGCAAGTGGGTCTCCTGATAATAAGAGATCACCACCGCCCATAGACACCTGCAACACCAGGGGGATTGCAGATGCGTTGCCAACCTAGAGGCCTAAGATGGGATACCTCAAGTGCCAGTAATTTCACCGGCTGTCTTACTCTCCACGCCGAAACACAACAGTGCAAGCACTGCTGTTTCACGGCAGGATTAGCGAGCATGATGGTGGTAGCAATCCGGGCGGACCTTGCACAAGGTCCTACCACCTGCAAAAACTTCGATACCAACTACTTACTATGTTTTTATTATTTATTTTGCAGAGCTAATAAACCGGTGTTCTAATTATTTATCGGCTTTCGTTCGAGATAGGGGTGAGTATTGTTACTAATAAATTACTCGTAAATAAGTAGCAAGGTTTGGTGTCTCATTAATAGCTTCTTTTTATCTTTAACAGATAGAGCTCTACAGGTAGTACTTAAGGCGATGAAAAGCAATGGGAGTAAAGAATTAGCAAAAAGGAATAATTATGCTATGAATTATAGTACAGGAGCAACAGAGTGAGGACCTTTAACCACTTTATACCTAGGTACCTATTGTATTTCTATTGACATTATCTATATTGCTTTATTTTGATTACAGAGTCGAAACTGCACCAATGCTGGTACCATTTCTGCCCGTCAAAGATATTGCCGATGAAAATAAAGAGAAATTAACTAAAGATGTTCAGAGCACTACACCTCCTGATTTGAAAATTGCCGTGAAGAGTAAGTAACTGTATTCTAAATAATTTATCGAATAAGGCGTTACTTTGCGGAGGTCCATATCAATGAACTGAAAGAAAAGCAAGGAAGGGTGAGCAAAGAATTTGTTTTAGTTCATTTACCTGTATTCTTTGTGAACGTGAGCTACTAAGAAATTACTCTTAAATATGTAATATCTACAGATCTACAGAAGACTTCTTTCTTACAGGTATATATTTATTTTCTAGCATGGTGAACATTTTAGCGTTTAGACCGCTCGGGTTAAACGTTATCCATCCTCGATTATTACCACGGAGAGATAAGACAAGTAGTAAAACTTTGAACGAATCAGACTCAGGATATCTTTCTACCTGATTTAGTTTTTTTTTAAGAATATACAACAATAAACTCAAAAACTACTGGACTGATTTCAAATTTTCTTTCACCATTATTTTATATTCATTATTATAAAAGATTAGCGTTCCCTACTAAAACTTCAATAATATCTACAAAAAACTTTGCGGTACCATAATATGTCGAACTACTGTAGTTATGTCACTAGGTGTTGCCCGCGACTCCGTCCGCGTAATATTCGTTTGTAGTTATCCCGCGGGAGCTATGCAGTTTTCTGGGATAAAAACTATCCTATGTCCTTCCCCGGGAGTCATACGGTCTAGACTAGACGTGATTGAGTAACAAACATCCAAACATCTTCACAAACTCTCACATTTATAATATTAGTGGGATAACTACTTTTTTATGATTTAAAAATTAATAGAAATACCGACCAAAATTAAATCATGTTATCCAGACCATTTCATTAATCCTTATCCAAATAAATCATTTCATATTCAAGACTGTTTCAATACCTGTGGATTACTTATTAGGGTTCCGTAGTCAACTAGGAACCCTTATAGTTTCGCCATGCCTGTCCGTCTGTCTGTCCGCGGGTAAGCTCCGAGACAGTTAGTACTAGAAAGCTGTAATTTGACATGAATATACATATCAGTCACGCCGACAAAGTGGTACAATAAAAAAAAGTAAATAAATTTTTTTTAGGGTACCTACCATAGACTTTGTTAATTTTCTTTTGTACAATAAAGAGCTTACATACATACATACATACATACATAGACGTAAAGTTGGGGTGATTTTTTTTTCTCGACTAACCCTATATTGTGGGGTATCGTTGGATAGGTCACTTAAAACCATTGGGGGGTTGCTATGACAATTTTTCTATTCAGTGATCTGTTTGCGAAATATTCAACTTTAAAGTGCAAAATTTCATTGAAATCGAGCGTCCCCCTCCCCCCTCCCTCTAAAATCTAAACTGTAGGGTGGAAAAACTGACTTTGACTTGATTTGACTAAATTCAAAATGGTAGTAAATATATCAAATTTACAAGGAAAATTATAGCGGCTAAGATTGCTTGAGAATTAGTAGTAGTTTAGAGTAAAATATACCTAAACTTGGAAGATTCAGTACACAATACGAAATCCTTAGAAAAATATTATTTGATTTTTTCGTAATGGCTACGGAACCCTATCCTGGGTGTGTACGACACGCTCTTGGCCGGTTTTTTGAATTATTCGAATCGGACATTCCATTGACAGATATTAAAAATATCAACCCTATCAAAAAATGCATGAGATACAATTTACTCTACGTCGACGCGCCCGGCTTCGCGCGGGTATAGTTTTTGGGAAAAAGAGCTGAAAAATGTGGGTGATGTGCCTTTCTGCCAGACTGTCCAAATCATTTTGAAAATTGTACCCGGGCGGAGCCGGGGCGGGGCGCTAGTCATAACATAAAATATAGAGACCCTCTATCCTCTATGTAAATTTTCGAGTTTCTTGGTTAATGGATTGGGTCTGGGCATCAGTAATTTTTTACGGTTCCTTAGACAACTAGGAACCCTTATAATTTCGCCATGTCTATCCGTCTGTCCGTCTGTCTGTCTGCGGCTAAGCTCAGAGACCGTTAGTACTAAGCTGTAATGTACATATCATGTTTGGCATGAATCTACATATCAGTCACGCCAACAAAGAGGTAAACAAAAAAAACTAAAAAAAAATTTTTAGGGTACCTGCACAGACGAAATCTGGGGGTGATTTCTTTTTTCTAGACTAACCTTAGTGTGAAGTATCGATAAATAGGTCTTTTAAAATTGGGGGCTTGCTAAGACGATTTTTCGATTCAATTATTGTTTGCGATGTGCTTCATTAAAATCGAGCTTCTCCCCTCTCTGTAAAATCTGAACTGTTGGGTGGAAAATTTTTAAAAAATCAGGATGGTAGTAAGTATATCAAATTAAGGAGGAAAATTATAACGGCTAAGATTGCTTGAGAACTATTAGTAGGTAGTTTAAGAGTCAATAGCAGCCTATGGTACCTATAAATAAAAACCTAAACTTGGAAGATTCCGTACACAATACGAAATCCTTAGAAAAATATTACTTGATTTTTTCGTAATGGCTACGGAACCATAACTTAGGCGTGTCCGACACGCTCTTGGGCGGTTTTCTTATTATTTATATAGGTAATAAGATTGCTAATATTTGCAGGTGCGGTCACGGACGTCTCGAAACATTTGTCGCAGCCCATTGCGCTAAGGAGTAGGTTCTCAAGCCAATGAGGGCTATCGTTTTTTGTCTCACTAGATGGCGCACTGTTGCGTGAGGTTTTTAAGTATGGCTTTCAAAGTCTGTTATTACGGGCGTGAAAACAAAGTTTAGATTAAAATCATATTTAATACACCTTAAAACCGTACCATAAAAATATCGAGCATGCCACAGTGTTGCATAGTCCCCGTTTTGTTCGGAAAAAAGGGAGGTCAAAGGTTTCCGAAAGACAAAAACTGTCTCAAAACATAGACATTCATTGCCCCGGAACGCATATTTGCCATAATTAATTTCAGATATTGCAAGATATTCACAAAATTATTCTAATTATAAATAAACCCGCGTAGCTAACCCAAAAACTATGAGATTTGACATTTCGGAGACCTCACGCTACACTAGCGCCTCTAGTGGCGAATTCATACCCGATAGCCCTCATTGATAAGACTTTTTAGGAACTGTATCTGACAAGAAAGCTGACCGTTTCCTTTTCATTTTTATAAAGGTGGGGCGGCAGGTGAACGCTATGGATTGGCTTACTTGGGGAAAATGATGAAATCTTTGGGAACTAAAGTCCTATTCAAACACAAATCATACGGACAAACCTATTCCGATGGTTCAGACGTGTGAGTATTCATTGGTCCTCTTGTTCAGGCGCTAAGTATTTTGAAATTAATCCAAACAATATGGGACGTGGCTAATATTATGCGAGGAATTTTATTATGCGCTGCGCTTTCGAGTGTGCCCGCGTCTTAAAATATCGTAAGCGACAAAACATATTTAATTCGTTTGAAACTATTATAGGTACCTAATTGAAAAAAAAATGTCTTTCTATGAGATATTTTTGTTGTGAATTTATTACTTATAACTTATAGCATATTTGACTTATTGTACGACTCGTGCAATTTAGTAATAATCCGAACATTACGAAATTGTAGCTTAGGGAGCCAAAATCGACTAATCGTGTTTTTGGTTCTTGGCAATGGCGGACAAATATAAAGTCAAAGTCAAAGTCAAAATATCTTTATTCAATTTAGGCTATAACAAGCACTTATGAATGTCAAAAAAAATCTACCACCGGTTCGGAAAAACCTCTGCTGAGAAGAATCCGGCAAGAAACTCAACGAGGTATATATATATTTTTTTTTAAAACAGATTTACAATATTATTAAATGATATGTATACTTACATCACAAGTATTTAACACAACTTTATTTTTAACACAGTAGGTTCGCTATTTGAAGGGATCGCTAATGCGGATCGGAATTATTTCCAAATATCCCTGTCCATGATATAATCATTAACTTTATAATACGCCTTTGATATTAATGTCTTCTTGACAATAGATCTGAATTTTGTATCCGTTTCATTTATAATATTTTTTGGAATTTTATTATAAAAACGTATGCAATTTCCCAGAAAAGACTTTTTGGTTTTAGCCAGTCTGTAAGATGGAACTTTAAGCTTCCCTGTGTTTCTAGTAGCCTTTGGCTTATCGACGTTAGTGGGAAAATCACATATGTTCTTCCTAACATACATGATTATTTCAAAAACATAAAGCGACGGCAGGGTTAGGATATCTGTTTCCTTAAAAAAAGATCTTAAAGATTCACGCGTCTTCAAATTATAAATTGCTCTAATTGCTCTCTTTTGTAAGATAAAAATTGACTCAATGTCTGCAGCAGATCCCCATAAAATAAGGCCGTACGAAATAATGCTATTAAAGTAAGCAAAATACACCAACCGTGCCGTCGCCACATCGGTTAGCTGCCGTATTTTCCAAACTGCAAAAGCAGCAGAGCTCAATCTACCCGCGATTGCTGTGACGTGAGGTCCCCACTGTAGTTTAGAATCGAGCGTTATTCCTAAAAATACTGTTGATTTTACAAATTCAATAGTTTGACCATTTAACTTTATATTAGAAACTGAATTCGAGCTAGATGAATTTATCAACGAGAATTTAATACATTTAGTTTTCTTAGGATTTAGTAACAAATTATTGGCAGCAAACCATGCGGATATCACGGACAGGGTTTCATTGGGCTCAATGAAGTCGGTATCTTTTCTACTAACCTTGAACAGTAAAGACGTGTCGTCAGCAAACATAACTATACCCGACTTTTGGCTTACCATATAAGTAAGGTCATTTACATAAATAAGATACAGGAATGGGGCAAGAATGGATCCTTGAGGCACTCCCATTTCGACCACAGATCCCTCCGATACCGTTCCGTTAATCGCTACCTTTTGCTTTCTTTGTGTGAGGTAAGATTTAATGAGTTCTAAAGCGAGGCCACGAATGCCATAAAAATTTAACTTACAAATTAAAGTATCATGATCCACACAATCAAAAGCTTTCGAAAGGTCGCAGATACACCTATAGCGTCATGTGATTCCTCCCAAGCTTGCAATATGAATTTAACTAAACTATGACCCGCGTCTGTAGTAGACCTGCCTTTTGTGAATCCGAACTGCTGTGGATGCATGATTTTATGGGTATTAAAATGCGAGATCATTTGCGTCAGCATTATTTTTTCGAATATTTTGCTAAACGCTGATAGGATGGACACAGGACGATAATCAGAGGGATTATCTTTATCACCTGATTTAAAAATAGGAACTACTTTACTATATTTCATCAAATCTGGAAATACGCCTTCATCTATACAGCTATTAAATATAAATGCTAAAGTTGGAGCAACGACATCTAAAATGGAATGTAGAACCTTAACTGAGACGCCCCACAAGTCTTCCGTTTTTTTTACTTTCAATAATCTAAAAGTCGTAATGATGTCACAGGGAGAGACATGCGTGAATTTAAAATTACTTAAGTTTGGAATAGATACATTTTGTTTTAAGAGCGATTCAGCTAACTTTGAGGAAGACGCGAGACATTTTGTCGTTTCGATGGGGATTTTTACGTTGTCGTTTCGATGGGGATGATACGAAGACACCTAGTACCTACTCGTACCTTCCTTCGAAATTAACAGTTTCTTCTAGTACATTTTGGCAATAACATCAAAAAGTGTTTTTTTTTTTCGATATATCGCCTTTATTTGTAAAGCGCAAATGTCGCAAGTTTCGTGAATGCGCGTTAGGGGTGCCGAAAATTTGCATAAAGCTGTATAAAAGTAACTGGATCTCGCTTGAAGCGCCTAAAAATCGTTATGGCCGTTTCCGAGATCACTGAAATAGATAGATAAATAAACAAGAATTACTAGCATAGGTTTGGTTTTAAACAGGTTGAAGTACGCTGGCCCACTGGAAAGTGATCCTAAAGCTGAAAACTTACAACTAAATATTAGAACTGAGTTAAATACGGGCGTTCCAAGCAGAACTGCTCCAACGATTGTCCAGAGCATGGCAGGTGAAAATTTATTTCATTTTACTTTAAAAGTAGATAAATATATTGAGGGCATCAATATGAAGAATTCCATAAAAAAAATTCTCTTTTTATTATTGCATCAAACTAAAACTGAAATATGCCAACAATAACGTTTTAAAGTTTTAAAACTACAGACGTGGTTTGCTGCTTAATTTTTTTAGTCTCTAGTTGCCGGTTGAGCTTAGCTAATGCGCGACATTTCCGGGTGGGAAACGTATTTCATGCGATTATTTAGCAATGTTAACGTAGGTATATAATAACGTTCTTTAACCCTTTGAACGCTTTCTTATTTGAATGAAGTGATCAGTCATAGGCCAAGAACTGTCGCATTTTCGAAAATGACGAATCTCGCAGTGTTGTTCAAAGTAGGCCCCTTAAGTTGTCGCTGGCGTGGCCGTCCAAAGGTTCCTACCAGGTGCCTACCAAGGCACGACTGTACAGAACACCTTTAGGTGTTCTTGGCGTTCAAAGGATTAAACCGTACGATCATAAATGTGAGGTGCTTTTTATTTAGGTACTATCGAAGACAGTGCCAAGCACCTGGCAAAGGTGGGACACGAAAAAGGCGAGGCGGTCGAACATTTGGTGCAGATGATGAAAGAAGAAGGCGACACGCCGTTAGCGAACCTTCAAGGGTACGAGCAAACGTACAAAGATGGCGCTCGAAGGTTTGTTTTTTTTTTATATTTGAGAATCTATCGATAGCGCAGGGTCAAAAGAAATGTGAGCCCTATGGTGCCTAGGACCAATGACAACCTTGAACAAAAACCTACAACCGTTGACATTAAACCTATTGTTGTGCTTTACAATACTTTCAGGATTGAGATAGCTGACAGTCTTGTTAATGAAAAAGTAGACAAAGGAGCCTATGAGGGTGTCCGAAGCAAACTCACTGCAATGAGCGATAAGAAATCTAAACCCGAACATGCTAAAGTTATGCCAGGTACAAGGTTATAGCAGCGTTTCCACGAGAGATGTGCGAGGATGTGTTGCGAGGAATATGATTTTCATTAACCAATAGAAACGCTTCATTTACCTCGCCTCGCCCCGCTCAGCTGTTTCCACCAGAGATGTGCTGTGCGAGGATGTGTAAATGAAGCGTTTCTATTGGTTACTGAAAAACACATCCCTCGCAATACATCCTCGCACATTATTGGTGGAAACGCTGCTTATATAATTAATAGGTACATAATTTATTTATTTTTATTCAATAAGTCATACTAACTCTGCTACTTTTTTCTTTACTAGCTGTTATCGACGAAACGTCAAAATTTTTGGCATCGCCATTCCCCGAAAGTAAGTAGTATTCGTTCTACTTGCAACCCATAAGAAATAGCCGAAAAGGATTTTTCGGTTTCTTCTGCACAAGTATGATACCTAACCTACATGTACGAGTATTTAAAGTAGTTAGGAGGTAGAGGAGGAGGAGTTAGTTAAGTAGTTATAAAAGGAAAAATAAACTATTCAACCCACGATTAAGTCCGGAAGCTCGGTCTGACTAGTTTTGATCTTCGTCTCTCGAGAGCCTAAGTAGGATAAATGTAACCATAGTTAAGGGTTTATCAAACTTATGGCTCCCTGCGAAAGTTTCTAGATGACAGTTGCAGAAACTAAGGTTTTTTTTTATTTCAATCATGATAATATAATATATTATTTATTTCAATAAAAGGTACAACAGGTAAGAAACATGTTACCAGTCTTGCAGCCACCATACGTAAATCTTGTCGCGAACCCGTGAACGTCGAATGGCGAACTTCTAGCTAGGGGTTCGCGTACCCCAGTTTGAGAAACCCTGCCATAGTTGAACTATTTTAATAATGTTTTTTTGGTTTACTAATGTTTCGGCGAATAACGTTTGGCAACCTGTTTAATTTCGCAACTTTTAATTTCCCAACTGTTTAATATTTCTCTCTAACAGTGAATACTTATTTCAGATTTTTTATAAAACTAACCTAACCTAACCTAAAGGGTTCTACACGATGGCTCTGAAATAAATCCTGAAATATTTACAGTTTTAAAGTTGGCGAAATAAAAAGTTGCGAAATGAAACAGGTTGCCAAACGTTACGTTGCGAAAAGGCAGTACTCGGTTTTTTTTTTCAATTTAGCTACTGCTGAAAAACGTCGTGTTCTCGCCGACCTAATGGCGAGAAAAGGCACAACCGAACTGGCGAAAGAAGGCGTCTACAAGATTGACTACACCGAGGGCGGGAAAGAGTATGTTTTGCTTACCTACTACTGAGTTGCCTAACAGTTTCACAGTCCCGAAGCAATGTGCCATCCTTCTTGCGACACGTCCCCATAGTATTGATGTAATGAGTTAATGACATGAAACGCAAATACATGTTCGTTTTGAGATACTTACGTCATTGCCATGAGGCATATGTGCCGCATGGAGATAACCGTACCAGTGGAACCACCCTCGAGGCACATGTGCCACAGTGGACACTACGCACGCACCAAAAGGATGCTGTTCCTGTGGAGATACGCACTTTTATGTCATAAACTTAGCGTTTTTAATAGAAATTAACTCTTTTGAAACGCTTTATTAAACGTGATCCTACATGGACTTGATCGGTTTTTACAAGCTTTTGTCTTCATGTCATAAATTTACCTATTTGTTTGTTTCAAATCTTACCAGTTAATTTTGACCCACTTCTATTTATGTATTAAAAATTAGTATACAATACCTGGTTTTTAATATGTTTCAGAATAATGAACGCACCAGTTGGAGTGACCGATTCCCATAACCCAGGAAAGAAAAAAGAAATGGAAGGAAAAATTAATGCCGCCATACCGGATAGTAAACTGCAGGATATGCTCAAAGGTAAAGAAGAATGAATGATGATCAGAATGAGGAAGGTAATGAATTAAATTTAATTAGAAATAACAATTTACACACACTGACTCATTAACTGGTTGCACTCTCTTTTAAGTTCAAATCTGCGATGCTTGCTATATCTACCAAACGGATTTCTTCTTCTAAGTTGCTACACTCTTGACAGTGGTTTTGGTCGTCGGTTGTCAATCCGATTAGTAATGAACCTTCATGACGATTTTTTTGGGAAAATAGTGTGATGGGTGTCCCCTTGCTTTCCATTTTGCAGTCCTGGAGTCTTGAGTTCATAGTTGGCAACAGAAAACACTGCTGCCCAAGTCCCCACTCTCACATTACGTCCCTTAATCTCCTGGTTACACGCAATGAACAAAATAAGTTCTAAGGAAGTAAACTTTTTGAATGCCGCTTATGTAAAATCACCTGCTTTAATATCTCCCACAGCGGAGCGTGCAAAAATATCTGACACATCTACTGGCCCTAAAAATAGAGTCGTATCAGATATTTATGCACCCTTTGTTGTGTCAGACATTGGTGCTGGTGACTGTACATTAACACTTGAATGCATAAACCTTGCCTTGCAATAGGTATAATGTATTCAGTATATTGCATTCAGCATATTACACGCAGAAGTTACAAGCGTTTATTAATAAGGAGGTAGGTAAATTGAAACTTATTTTTATTCAGCAAGCCGACATTCATTTATTAATTGTTTTGTAGATGCTGCTTCTGAAGGTGCAGCTCATTTAACTGACGTTGTTTATGGCAGAGGCGAGTAAAAAAAGTTTTTTAAAGTTTTTACTAACTAAATAAATCTTAGCTGGCTTTACGTTAATTAATTTTCAATTCAATATTGCTAAATTTAACTTTATGATTAAAGGCGAAGCTATGGGAGTCATTAAGCGTGGACTTGAAAAGGAAGGAGATAAAGAATTCTTAAATGTTGGCAAATTTAATAAGACGCACAAAGGAGCTGCAGATATGTACGAAACTAATGAGTTTTACTTTTGATTGATTTCTTTGTTATTAAGAGATAGATTGAATAACTTCTATTTATACTATGCCGTAAATTGAGGTTACTTTGCCCCCCACTGGGTAAATTGGTCCAATTCTGTATTTTGTTTAAATGTCTTGCAAGTCGAAGTCCCGGTACCCAATACGCTTCCCAATAAAGTGGCAACACTTAACTTTAATTTCTGCTCCAATATTTTCTTTTCTTTTCCTGTCAGACGCCACTACAGTGATATGACGGGAGTGAAAGTGAAATGATAATAATGGTGTAAAAATAAACCAAACGCCTCCTACGAATTATGAATGAAATTAAAATTTAGGCAGGAGCATTTCAGTTACCTAAACGCCGCCGGATAATATTGTTCCTATTAAAGTTTTAATAAATATACAGTTTCAGCAAGCCAGCATGATAGTAGGAGTGATTTACTTTACATAAATACATGTGTGAACATACCACAGCATAATAAATAATTTTCTAAATAAAACAAAGATTTCGAAATTTGGAGCAAATATCCGAGCAAATAGTAACCTCATTTTACGGTGCTCGTTTTCGTGACGTGTTAATAGGTACTTACTTATTATATTAACCGTTCCTCATAATAATACAGGGTGGATTTCGACGAGGGACCTTTGCGGAACTGGCAGATAGTTCAACCTTAGCACTATATTTCCCCCATAGAAACTATGGAAATATATGTTACCGTTTTCAAGTTATAGCCTTTGAAACATTCATACCAAAAACTACTTTGTGCCAACCCTAAACAGGTGGCTGGGTCAATGTTCTTACTTGTAAACAATCTTTAGACGTCAGGATATTACGTTGATATGTTGCCATTTGTCCATTCTTAGGTCTGCGTGCAACGCTAAATAAATTGTTGCAGGATTTGCAGAGGTGATTGTCTCTGGAGTATTTATGTAATTTCTTAGTTAATAATTCTAGATTGGAGAGAGATTGGAGGACATTCTAACCACAACAAATAACTCACATGACATGACATGACACTGACATTCACTCAAATGTACCCAATCGTCATAAACAATTAAAGAAGATAGTAACCTCTTTCATCATAAATAAAATCTCTCTGTTTACCTACCTAAACTGATAAAAAGGTTTTAGTTCGTTAACTCGCTTCATCAAATTATTTTCGAATTAATTGAAATTGGTCCCTGGTTAATCAGCAATTCATACAATTGGCTGTCCTTGTTTTTTTATTTTATTTTGGTTATCGTCAAAAAAATTAATACTTAACAATATTTGACGGATATTGCGCTGAAGTTGTAGTAATAGGTTGTCATAGGACTCTTCATTCGCCGAGCCGAGGTAGAACCAACGCATTTTTTACAACTATCGAAACTCTTTGCATGATTGAAAATCGATCATAAACCAAGAGTAATAAGTACCTATGTAGGAAATCATAAACATATCATAAATACGATGTTTGGAATGAAATTGACATTTAAGTTCATTTCATTTGCTTCCTATACATGAAAATGTCTTTGTTAAATGCACGTGGATATTTAATTTGCTCATGTTATACGCGAGCTGCAATTATAATGCGGTTGAAGCTTTACGACCACCACACCCAACAGGTAGTAGGACAATTTTACGTGCTTGTGATCGTGTCGCCAACAATCAGCCCGTTGTACCAAGAACAGCTCAGAACGATCAACGTGGAGGACCCGGTCTTGCGGCTAAACTTGAAGAAAGAATACTGCGGTATTTTGAGCGGAATCCAAGAAAAAGTTCGAGATCAGCTGGTCGACATTTCGAAATAAGTCATACCGCAGTACTAAAAGTTCTTAAACGTGCCCGCCTTCACCCTTACAAAATACATACTCGGGCACGGGCTGCAGCGTGTATTATTAGACACGGAGGAACATTTGAACACCGTATGTAAAAATTGTAATAAAGTAACTGATAGTCGTATTTTCACATTTTATTTGATTTATTTGACTTTGTGTCATTTTTACATCAGTACGATGACAACAACTCTCGGAAATAAACGTAATATCCCGAGTTTTTCCGACGGCGATTCCTTAATCTAGCCATCTTGCCGTTATGTGCAGATGCAATATAGGGTTATCACCACAGTTAAAAATGAGTGAAATTTGTATTTTTTTTTTACTTTGTTTGAGTTTCTAAACATTATAAATCAACTGTGTATCACTTAAACGATGCAATATCTCCGCAAAGGTCCCTCGTCGAAATCCACCCTGTATAACTATTCGTAATAAACTATTTGTATCTAACAGTCTACCTATGTTCTACAATAAACATTTTTTCTGATATACGTAATATACTCAGATGCAAAAAATTTGGCCCACCCTTCATACAAAATTACCGATTCTGCATGCATACATTTGAGGGCCAGATTTTTTGGCGCTCAGTATATAATAATAATAAGTAATAATATTTATTACTTATCGAAAGAACAACTGCATTTTTTACATCACATCACTGGCCATGAGGCACATGTGTCATGGACGTACAGTCACCAGCATTAATATCTACCACAGCGGAGCGTGCAAAAATATCTGACAGGTCCTTCCAGCCCTAGAAATAGAGTCGTGTCAGATATTTATGCACGCTTATTGTGTCAGATATTGGTGCTGGTGACTGTACCAGTAAAGTCACGCATGAAACACACGTGCCTCATGGGATAGGGAACCTGTTAAACTAGTTTGCTAATGTCGTTCGGATCTTAAACCAACGGATGGGTTTTCTTTTTCTTTCTCATTTGAGCCTTCAGGAAAACGAAGAAAACCGACGAGTCCCAAGCTACCTATACATTAACATTATGGTTGTACTGTACTTTGTTTTCTCGTGTTGATATCAATCGTCCCTGTGATTACATACTGTGCGCGTCTTTTTCTCACAGATGGTCATGGTGCATTTCTTTGTGTGTATCAAACCAAAAAGGTGCATCGAGCTTACGCTTCCCATATTTTTACTTTTGATTAATTTAAATGTTTCAGTGAATTGATTTAATTTTATCCACGTACAGGTTGGACAAAGCACCTGGGTTTGGAGGAGAGAATCCTAATGGAATTATTTTAAATGAGGTTTCTGACCGAATCGGTAATGTGGATAAAGATGCGGCATCTCCAGTAGCCATACAGCATATGGATAGTAAGCAAATACCCTGTCTCTTACTAATAACATTCACACTTTTTAATTTTATCGATTAATTATCCGCTTCAACTGAGCACACGTCATTGTTATTAACGGGCAAATAAATCTAAATTAATGTTCATAGTAATAAAATTGTATATTGTATATTTAACTCAATGCATGCATGAATGAATTGATAATTTTCCCTATTTAAGTCTAAGTACGCAAAAGCCAAATTGTCTATTATGTATTTTCTCTGTAAGTGAACTTTTATATCTTCAAACCTAAAACCTAACATCAAAACTAGTGTTATTAGTAACTAACAATAAAATTGCTTTTATAGCTGCCGTGGCTCTTTCATCGGGTTATATTGCGGACCAGGCGACTAAAGAATGTAAGTATCTACGAGTACTCCATTATAATATAGTAATATTAGAAGTAACGCTTTGTCCGACTGCCCTTAAAAATCTTTTAGGAAAACTAACTACAAATGAAATAAGTTACACAATTGCAAAACAAAAACACAAAATCGCCCATAATTCAAGAGTCAAGACTCTACCATTTCGCTACCTCCCGTTCGCGTGTGTTAACCTATACCATCGACATCTATGCGCATGTGCCGTAAGGTACAACGTAGATGTCAATGACTTAAACTAATTGCAAATCTGCAACTGCAACTGTACACCACACGTGGTTGCGATTTTTAGTTGATGGGAGTATTAGTCGATTTTCGTAACACACAGGAACCGGCGGTTGAAAGTTTCAGAGCCTCGCCCAGGTATACTGAAGAAGCCGTTCAAACCCATCGACATTACAGTACCCGACCATAAAGATTGCACATCGGTTTTTAGAAAGAGATTCGGCTAATTTCGGCTTCGTAGAACGTTGTCACATGGTTGTCACGCACTACTTATGTGACGTTTGTTAGTCGTTGTACAGATGCAATAGAGTAAAGAGTTGTTGAAACCTCCCAAAACTTTAAATTGTACGATGGCATCTTTAGAAAAAGAGGGAACTATCCTTTTTCTAGTAGTTGCAATAGCTCTCTGTAAATATCCGAAGTTTACAAAGCCCATAATGGTGCAGTATTTATTTTATATAAAACGTCACTTAATAAATACGATGATTGATGGACGTTCGCCAGTGTTCGGATATCGTCGTGAACAGCCAATTGTCTTTTTCCGAAGACCGATGTGCAATCTTTATCGCCGGGTACTGTACGTTCTTTAGTTTGTTTAAGTACACTTTCAGCGCATTACTGAATGAATATTCCCATGACCGACTTTGTTTACTGTAGGTGGCCTGGATGCCAAAGGAATTGATGCGTGGGGTGGCGGTGGTGCGGGCGGCGGGTCACGGACAGGGATATCAAGTAGAGGTTCAGGTACCAGCAGGTTAGTACAGTGCTTTGCGGTATCTTTAAATATGGAACTACCGTGAGCCTCCCTCATAATGAAATAAACCCGGATAACTTTAGCTCAACTTGTTTCGGACTAATTCGTAGCCCTTCCTCCCGGAACACACGCCATGGCGGCGACTGCGGCGGAGTCGGCTAGTGTGCGTTTTGCAGCAGCCGCTGTGGCGTTTGCTCCCGGTAGAAGAGCTACGAATTAGTCCGAAACATATAGAGTTATTTGGGTGTTGACTGGATTTATTTCACTGTGAACTTTAAGGTATAAGTAGTTACAGATGTAGTGCAAAATGTTTTTCCATCGGGAAAACTCGGAATACGACGGCACCCGAAGTGTCAAGCTACTGTTACACATGCTAGTTACTAATAAGCATGCTCATGGACTGTTTACATTTGCTAGCAATAAGCATGCTAGTTTTAAGTATGCTCCTAAATAAGCATGCTCAAAACAAACACTCCGATGCACATGCCTTTTGATAGCATGCTCTCTACCGGTTCAAAGACAGTGTTGCCACGGCAATTACCGTGTTCTACGGCTTGCAGGGCAAAAAATCTCAAAATCCACGGCCTACGGCTGCAACCCTGTGGCCGTTACGGCTTTTCGCAAATTCAACGGTAATAAATTAATTAATTTATAACAAAATCACTTTTAGTAACTTTTTTTTGCTTGCAACTCTTCGTGGCACTACCAATACTAGCATGCTCACGCAACACGCAAGCGCGTTCACACTTGCATATTACCTTTTCCACTTCTACCGCCGCATCAACTAGCATGGTCAAAAATAGCAGGGCCTGCTATTAGAGAGCATGCCACTAAAATGCATGCTCGACAGCTAGTAGCATGTCCTGTACACACATGCTAGTAGGTAGAATTTGCTCGATAGTAAGCATGCTCTCGTGCTACTAACGAGCATGTGTAACAGTAGCTTTAATCAATTTGTATTAAATGAGTGACATCTGCGCATTAATTCTATAATATGGAACTATATTATTCAGTGCCAAATGACAAAGTGACAAAAGTATATTTTTTATCGAGGGACTAAAATAAGCCAATATATACCCGAGGTCTTTAGCCACCCGAGCTTTAGCAAGGGTGTATATTTATCCGAGGGTCCGACTTTTAGTCTCGAAGTGAAAACTCTATTTTTCACTTCGATTGCGAAAAAAAAATAGTAATTTCTGTGAACGAATTAATGCGTTTCTTATTCCTCCAGCCCATAAAACTCATAGGTTTTAATAAACCTTTCTAGATTTCGGCGATGCGGATCATAATTTTCACTATCACTTGACGACATTGTACGAATAATATATTTCAATCGTTTATGATTTACGCTCTACAAACAATTTCAAAGTTTTCGCGTAAGTACTTTTTTTCCAACCAGACACAGATAATATAACAAAATCGCATCGGCGAAATGGTCCATACACAAACTGGAATAAATAGAATGGCGCCACCTTCTATGCGGAAAAAACATAGAACTAAGACCACGTAGACTAAGAACGTAACATTTTCGTCATGAAAATGGTCCACACACCATTTTGGTATTTTATGCAAAAACTAAGCAAGTACTGGCTGTTTGAGTTTATCTCAGTCACTCGAAATAAATAAAAAAAAAAAATTACATTTAAGTACTCCCTAGGGACTAAAGTAATCACTTTACTCCCGCCTCGTAAGGCTATATTGACCTACTTATAGAGCATGAGGAGTGAAAAAATGATTAGTACTGAGGCTGATTGAGAGAGCACGATAAATATGAACTTTTCCGATAAAGTACGAAGGAAAATAATATTGCACTACATCTGTACTTCATGGGGTAAAAGTCTATAGACCTTGACAATGATAGATCTTGACAATGGTTCTTACACGTACTAGTTCTTATGAATATC
>NC_133489.1:7616214-7632308 GCF_025370935.1 Choristoneura fumiferana
TGAGCTGTCAACTGATATCTAAACGCAAAATCCTTACTGCACTTATCACATTTAAAAAGTTTGTTTCCGGAGTGTAACATCATGTGATACTTCCACTTAGTTTTAGACTTAAAATGACTATTGCAGGCGTCACAGGAATACGGCGTTTCCTTGCTATGACAATTAATAAAATGCCTCCGCAGCTGAGTATTTTTAGTAAATGTAGACTCACATTGGCTACATTTAAACGGCCTTGGTTTATCTTTACTATGCACCGCTGCTTTATGCGATGTCAGATCAGATTTGGTGAAGAAAGCTTTGACACAGTTTTCAAAATCACATACAAACTTTTTCTCACCAGTATGCATTCGCATGTGGACTTTCAAATTGTGGTTTCGAGTGAATCTTTTGTTACACATAGGACACTCCACTGGTTTCTCACCCGTATGAGAAAGTACATGCACATCTAATTTTGCTTGAGATAGAAATTGTTTCTCGCAGTATGAGCAGGGGAATCCATCGCCAGTGTGTAGTTTCATGTGCTGCCGGAGTCTCCATTGTGCTGGGAATCGCATATGACACTCCTCGCAAGAGAATGGTTTGTTAGTAGAATGCAACGCACTCATATGTATCTTTAAGCTGTATTTAGCTTTTAATTTCCTATGGCAAATCGGACACTCAAATGCTCCTTCGGTACCATGTTCCTCAGAATGTTTCTCCAACAGTTCTTTCGTTATGAACTTCTCACCGCATGTCTCACATGGATGTAGGGTGCTGACTTTGTGGAATACTTGGTGCGCTTCCAGGTCTGAGGCTTGAATGAACTCACGGTTGCAGTTGGGGCAGGGGAATGTCTGCCGGATGTGCTCATTGAGGTGTTTTGTCACATGGGACAGGTATTGGAAGGCAGCTCCGCAGAGATGGCAGGGGAAGTCACCGCGAGGCTCATTTTCTTCTCTAGCATTTGTAACTGGAAATACAAATTACAAAAGTTAAAAAACCTCTGACATTGTTATGTGATTTCAAAGTTCAATATCTATGAAACTGTACAACCAAATTTACTTTAATACTATTTTTCAAAAAATTGTCTATTTTCAATTTTTCAGTTGTCCACTTAATAAAATATATATATATTTCCTGACACTATTTCAACACAATATGCACGGATTGTAATATGATTGAGAACTTAGTACATATTTTGGTGGAGTGTGTATTGACTAAGGATAGCCGTGAGTGGTATTTTGAGTTTTATTATTTATTATTTATTTTATTTTTGAATGTGGCCATCGAGTCTTTCAATGATGCAGGCATAGTCACACACAAATTCTTGACTGTAAGTGTTAATTATGAGATTAAATAAATAAATAAGCAGGTGAACTCAAGCCTCGAAAAAAAATAGTGCAAGAGAGAGCATAATATCTGTATTGTGGTGTATATAACTATTTATCTGAGCTCCCCTGAGGCTGACAAAGTCACATTTGGTGTACTAAAGCTTAATTAAAATATCAGATTAAAAAAAAAGTAAAAAAGGACTGGTATGGAAAATGTGGTTTCAGTTAGGGTTGCCAGGCGTCTGGATAAAGCCAGACATAGTTAGGCTTTTTCAATGCTTGTCTGGCCAAATTAAACGGTGTCCAGCTTGTCCGGCTTTTATCAGGCTTTTTACAACTGACCTGTGACTAAAAGTTCATAAAAATAAAAATGATAATAGCCGTAGACTTTACATACAACATTTTTGTCCTAGATAATATACTAAGACACAAAATCCCTACTTAATGTTATAAATGCAAAAGTAACTCAGTATGTCTGTCTGTCTGTTGGTCTGCCTGCCTGTTACTTCTTCATGCTTAAAGTACTGAACCGATTAAGATGAAATTTGGTATAGAGTTTATAACTCTGGGAAGTACATAGAGTATAACAGAAATTTTTTTTTGATGTGTTTGAAGCTTCAGGCATTAGCTAGTGGCTGGTCTGTCCAGCTATTAGTTTTGAGGACCTGGCAATCCTAGTTTCAGTTAAATATCCTGAGATTTTGATGTTTCAAGGCCCTAAACAAAAGTCTGTAAAAACTAAACTAAAAACTGTAAGGGACTCAGAGAGGTAGCACCCTTACAGTCTTTTGAAAGAAAAGAAAAAGAGAAAATACATTTATTCGGAACAGTGACAGAATAATTACATAAAAGAAAGACATAGAAAACAGTGTAGGTATAGGTTACTGTTCACGAAACGGACCCACCTTAGCATAATGCATTTTGTTCAGGACTGAAATCTATACATATCAAAATCTCTTTGACTCATGACGGTTGGCAGACAGTGCACTAACCAAGTAACCACACTTGTGCAGTGCCTCTGTAACACTATGGGATGATAAACTCACCAACTTCCTCGATCTTCACTTTAACCAACTCAACAGGGTAAATATCACTAACTTCTTCCTTAACTTTGCCAGCGCCATCACGGCTATCACTCTCTTGAATATTACCAGCAATATTGCTCTCCCCCTGCTGAGACTCAGTTTCTGTCTTAATTAAATCGTCGCAAACCTCTTGCTTAATGCTACCTGTGTCAAAATCATCTTCTGGTTCAATCTTCACTGTTATTAATTCGAAAGGCATGTTTTTAATGCTCCAGAAATCCTCTAGTTCTTTACTTAGGTTATTATATTACTAACATAGTTCTAAGGCAGTTAATATTGCGAACATACCCATCGGAAGCGTGGGCTATCGCGTTATCGCCTACGCTCTTACGGACTAGGGGCCTCAGAATTTTACATCTTGTTCTGTTATGCCAGGTGCCATTTGAGCCTCCCAAAATATATCTTGCCTACATCAAAAGGCCTTTCCTACTCTGGGCATACTTATATATTAGTAAACACGCTTCGATCGGGAAGTCATAATCTTAAAATATTCAACCACTGAAACAATCTGACCAGACTACAGAGACAGAGAGAGCACAACAAACGTGCAATGCAAAGGAATAGAGCTTTGGAATAGAGAAGAAACTAATCAAACAAAACAGCGGTGCTACGCTACTCCGAAATTCGAAAATCGAAGTTCGACAAATTCGTGTCGTTGCGTTGCGTCCCTCTGACGCTTGGGTGCGGCCACATGCAGTCGCTCGTCGCTCGTTTCCAACGTCAAATCTGGCCACGTGACATGTAGCGATAAAGCTGATAATGTCGAGCTCAAAGAGGAAGGAGAGAAAAAAACCTCTTCAATAGGGAATATTACTGCAATTTTTTCCCGTCAGAGTGCAGCACTAGCACATACCATAATATATTTAGGGTTTATGTTTTTTTCATCACACTTGCTCGTAAACAGTGTCGTAACATGCAGGCTACCTTGATTGCCACCCCCCAAATAAAACTCTCGACTAATGTGCTTGTCATGAAACCTGGTCGGTAAATGAGTCATTGCCCGTACTAATTTTCATGTGATGAAACCCAAGGTCGGTAAATGAGTTTGTTATTACATGGCGTGCTGCTGCTTCGTGCGCGCGCCGCACACGCACGCCATGCACATGCTGCGGAGGGGGAGGGCGGCGGGGAGCTGGAGCTGCCAAGAGCGCAGTTAGCGGTACCGGCAATTTTTGAAAAAATATTAGTTTTTCTTTTACAAATATACAATTTTACTCGCAAATGTGATGAAAAACATTGTATGTCGCACGGGCGATACTAGAATTACGAACATCGACTCATTAAAGCCCTCAGTCTTCGACTTCGGGCTTCTAATAGACTCTCGTTCGTAATTCCTTATTTACCGCCCTTAAGACACAATGTACTATTGAGTATCTTAAATGTCCGTAGGATTGCCGTGATTCGATTAACCAGTTATAAAGTTTTCGCTTAAAAGACACAAGAGGTAGTATTATTATTTCGATTGGAAATTTATTATATATTTTTGAGCTTATACATATTACGCTATTCGAGAAAAACGCTGACTTAGATTTAGGACATATAATATCCTAACCATATTTTGATATTTGTCTTAGGGGCTGTTTCACCATCCATTGATTAGTGTTAACTGACGGTTAAATGTAATGCCGTCTCTATTTGTTTTGTTCGAATAGATGGAGACGGCATCACATTTAACCGTCAGTTCACACTAATCAATAGATGGTGAAACGGCCCCTTAGTCTTGGATTTCTTACTGTAAATTTGTTTATATTATTCTTTACAAAAAGGCTAAGTTCATAGATATATAAGGCAGGGAACGTTAGTATTTTTGCTGTCTCGAAATAGTGGCCGACATGTCTCAGTTCTTTGTAGCCTCAATATTTCGTCTTTAGTTCGTTAGATATGCATGTGTGTAGTTATGCATGTGTGCGGGCTGCGACCCGTATTAGCGTTACTTGCAACGGAATAAATCAGTGTGCATCTAACTGGCTTTATCATTGGTCGCTTACCCTCCCGTATACATATTTAACAAGTGGCGACGTTCGGACTCACAGTTTAATTTTAAAATGTCCACGGGAGTAACTTTCGGTGTCCTTTCTACTTTCGATCACTTGTCCCAGCAGTGGGACAGCTATAAATCTCGGCTAAACCAATGGTTTATTGCTAATGATGTCAACGACGAAACGGACAAGTCTACGATCAAACGGAGAGCGATACTGCTGAGTGCGCTGAGTGAATCGACTTATAAGCTAGCTAGTGACCTGGCGTTGCCCGGTAAGGTAGAAGAGTTGGGCTATGCAGCCCTGAACAAACTGCTGGATGACCATTTCACTCCGAAGCGGGTAGGATTCGCAGAGAAAGCTACCTTCTACTCGGCAACACAACGGCCAGGTGAAGGCCACACTCAATGGGCGGCCAGGATTAGGGGATTGGCAGCACATTGCGGATTCAAAAACTTGGAGGAGGCCTTGCTAGACAAATTCATAATGGGCATGGCACCAGGACACGAAAGGGACAAGCTGTTCGCGCAGGACCAGAAAGAGCTGACGACGTGGCTGAGAGCGTGCGGTGCGCGCGCCACGCCGCCAGGGATGCCGCGGGCGCGAGCGGCGTGGGCGCGCTGGGCCCACCGGCCCGGACGCGGTGTTCAACATCTCCAGGAAGGATAAATGTGGCGTGTGCGGGTTCACCAATCATAAAACCAACCAGTGCCGTTATAGGAACTATAAGTGCAAGAAATGTAGCACTAAAGGTCACCTGAAGAGGGTATGTAACCAAGATGGCAAGGTGAAATATGTGGAAGAAGGTACTGTGGACGACGGAGACGATGGTGAGTGTTTCTTTAATATTAGATGTGTTAAAGGAAAACCGATGACGGAACGCATTAGTATAAGTGGTCTGTCTTTAGAGTTCGAGATAGATAGCGGTTCGGCCGTAAGTGTGATATCGGAAAAAACCTACAACGCGTATTTCTCTAATTTACCATTGTCAGACTCCAATAAAAAATTATTAAGTTACACAGGTGATAGTATAGATACAACCGGCATTGTTCAATTACCTATATCTTACAACGGGTTGACGCGAACTTTGTGCGTTTACATAGTACGACACGGCGGCCCGTCGTTGCTAGGCCGAGATTTTATTCACATGTTTAATTTGGAGCTAGCGCCGGCGCCGAGCGGCGGCCGCCCCGTGCTCAAGCAGGAGATCGAACAATGCGATAAAAAAACAATACAAGAACTATCATCGAAATTCCCACAGGTTTTTTCTGGCAAACTAGGAAAATTTAATAAATTTAAGGTCGAATTGCATTTAAAGTCAACCGCTAAACCGATTTTTTTCAAGGCAAGACCGGTACCGTACGCGCTGAGAGAAAAAATTGATAAAGAATTAGATCGGTTAATTGAATTAGGTATCTTGAAACCGGTCGAGCATTCTGAGTACGCGTCACCGATAGTGCCGGCCTTGAAAAAGGACGGTAGCATTCGTTTATGCGCCGACTACTCCGTCACTCTTAACAAACAATTAATAATAGACCAGTACCCTTTACCCACAGTTAACGATTTATTGTCCAAATTACATGGAGGTGTTCAATTTAGCAAAATAGATTTGTCAATGGCTTATAACCAATTCGTGTTAAGCGATAAATCTCAAAAGTTAACTTGCATCAACACACATCGCGGCCTATTTAATTACACTAGGTTAGTATTTGGTTTGTCGTGTGCCCCCGCCATATTCCAGCGGTCGATGGAATGTGTGCTCGCGGGAATTGAAGGAATTATTTTTCTGTTAGATGACATTTTAGTCACCGGTAAAAATATCGACGAACATAAACAACGGCTGGTCGCAGTGTTACAACGCTTGGAAGATTCACAGTTAACAGTGCAGCTGAGTAAATGTGAATTTTTCAAAGACGAGATATCATACCTCGGTCATGTCATAGATAGAAATGGCGTCAGGAAATCAAAGGATAAGGTCAAAGCAATGGTAGAAGCGCCTACACCGTCGAATGTTTCGCAGTTGCAGTCATTCCTTGGACTTACTAATTATTATAGGAATTTCATACCCAACGCATCGTCAATTTTAAGTCCATTATATGATTTATTAAGGAAAAATGTTAAATGGCACTGGACGTCCGTACATGACGATGCGTTCCTAAAAATAAAAAACATACTCGCTTCTGACGAAACATTGGCGCACTTTGATCCAAATGCAAAGTTAGTTTTGACCGTGGACGCATCTCCCACAGGACTCGCTGCAATTATTTCCCAAGTAGGTAGTGATGGGGTGGAAAGGCCCATATCGTATGCGTCCCGAACGCTTACGTCGGCGGAAAAAAAGTACGCGCAAATTCAAAAAGAAGCGACAGCTATAATTTTCGGAGTCAGACGGTATCACCAATACCTTTATGGGCGGTCTGTGCCATTTGTATTACGAACCGATCATAAACCACTACTAGCAATATTCGGCCCCTGTAAGGGTATTCCCGAGGTATCGGCAAACAGGTTACAAAGATACGCGATTTTTTTAGCAGCTTACAATTACACGATCGAATATATTAGTAGTAAACAAAACAGCGCTGACTTCTTATCGCGTGCATGTGCACCGGTTAGCGGGCCGCCGGTCGGCGCGGGGGGCGCGCGGGGCGCGGCCGACTGCGACGATCACGCGGCCTACGTGAATTTTACCGTGGAGGGCAGTCTGCCCGTGACCTTGGGAGATTTGCAGCGGGAAACCGAGCGCGATCCTTTGCTACAGCAAGTAAAACAATATATTTTGCAAGGGTGGCCTAGGAACGTAAATGATTTAAATTTAAAAACATACTTTAACTGTAGACTGCAACTATCATATGAAAACGGTTGTTTAATGCGCGGGCATAAGGTTGTTATCCCCGGGTCACTGCGAGATGTTATTTGCAAAGAACTACATAGCTCTCACTTCGGCATTGTCAAGATGAAAGGAGAGGCGCGTAAGCGGTTATGGTTCCCGGGCATAGACGCGGCGCTGGAGCGGCTGGCGGGCGGCTGCGGCGTGTGCGCCGCGCTGCGGCCCGCGCCGCCGCACGCGCCGCTCGCGCCGTGGCCGCTGCCGCCGCATCCCTTTTATAGGATACATTTAGATTTTTTTGGCCCATTAAACAATCATATGTATTTGATAGCGGTGGACGCCTATAGTAAATGGGTCGAATGTTATTGTATGACTACGAGTTATGGGTCTAAGGCGGTAATCGAAAGGATGTATGACTTAATGTCGCGGGTGGGATTACCTCATACATTGGTGACTGACAATGGTACGTCTTTTACTTCACAAGAATTTAAAAACTTTTGTCAAATTAATGGTATACGCCATGTACTGTCTCCTGTATATCATCCGGCTAGCAACGGTCAAGCGGAAAGTTTTTGTAAAATTATAAAAAAGGGTATTAAAGGTATAATTTTGAGCAATAATAATAAACTTATACAAGAAAGGATTGCTAAATTCTTATTTGACTATCGGAACTCTAAACACAGCACCACACAAAAATCACCCGCAGAACTAGTTTATGGACGTACATTGCGAACAAGACTAGATTTGATCAATCCCATCGCCACGCCGCCTTCGTCCACAGACCTCGCTGAGACTGTAGAACGAAATCAGTCTTTCCAGAGTAAAGCATACAGAGGAACCCTGAGACCAGAATTCAAATTAAACGATAAAGTCTGGCTCACAAAACACAACTCAAATAAAAAATACTCTTGGATCCAAGGAATTATAAAGGAAAAAATTGGAAACGTAATGTACCTCATCTATATACCTCAACTTAATTGTGAAGTCACTCGGCACCTAGATCAGATAAGAACATACACTGGTGGTTTACTACACGAAGAAGAGCCATGGGATCCAGACGTGGTTCCAGACTTAGAACTCACATCGGAGGACACTCCCGCAGCAGGCACCAGCGCGGAGCAGGCCCAGCAGTCAAGCACTCACATCGGCGCTGACACACAGCGAGGAGGGAAGGAAGTGTTGTGGTGTCGGAACCGGAAGTCGGTGGAATCACACCACCCAATATCGCTACGCGCCGAAGGCAGGCGATAAGCCCGATGTTTGCAACGCCTAACTCGGAGCATGACGATACCCACAGTGACGAAGATGTAGTGCCAGTGTAGTGTCTACCGTAGTGACTGAACCGATTTCGAGCGTAGGGTTAATTTTATATGTTTAGCTATAAGGGGAAGGGATGTTAGATATGTGTGTGTAGTTATGCATGTGTGCGGGCTGCGACCCGTATTAGCGTTACTTGCAACGGAATAAATCAGTGTGCATCTAACTGGCTTTGTCATTGGTCGCTTACCCTCCCGTTTACATATTTAACAGTTACCAACATTACTCCATAGAATAACCATACCGCAGGTTTGACATGAAATAAAAGTGGAAAGCCAGAAGGGCAGTCTTTTCGCACAATACAATTAATATAGGCAGTAATTCGACTTCATACTAGAGGGCCAAAATCGACGCACGCACTCAGCCGTCTTTGTTTATTTGGACAAAACAAACAGAGACGGCATCATTGATATCCGTCACAAAGTTAGTCGACAAGTGGTGAAACAGCCCTTAGTCTATTAAAATTAGTCTAGGTACCTACTCAACAAAATGTAAAACATAGTGATGAGTCCATTTATAGAAAATAACATTAAAAAAAAATATTCAAATTGCTATTTACAAATTAAACCTTCATCAAAATATAAATCAGAACGAATTTATGACTTTGAACTACTAATATTAATTCACATATTTAGTTTACAACATTCTTCGGTTGTTAACATTTTGTTAAGTACAGTCAGGGCATAAATATACGTAGATACGTTACCAAGACGTCAAAAATATCTACACACCTTTATGTCACTATCTATAAGGTCGATGTATACATAAATGTGACGCTATTGCTGTATAGATATTTATGCCCTTGACTGTACCTACCTAAACAAATAGACTTAAGGGCTGTTTCACCACCCACTGATTAATTTTAACTGACGGATAAATGTGATGATGTCTCTGTTTTTACCCCCGACCACAGAGTACATCCCCGACGCAAAAAGAGGGGTATTATAAGTTTGACCACTGTGTGTCTGTCCATGGCACCGTAGCTCTTAAACAGCGTCTCTGTGTGTGTGTGTGTGTGTGTATGTCTGTGTCACCGTAGCTCACCGATTTGAATGCGGTTTTTAGGGTTCCGTAGCCAAAATGGAAAAAACGGAACCCTTATAGTTTCGCCATGTCTGTCTGCTCATCCGCGGCCTACTACGCACATACAATAAAAATCTACACACGTCTGTTTTACTTTGTGTTGTTGCCAACCCTAGCGATCCGCGCAGCCGTAGGTATAAATTTCAAGAACTTGAAGAAGACTTGTATTGTGCTTAACCGCTTCAAGGCATAAACAAATCTATCGCTGCAAACGAGCGACTATAGCGACGGCATGTGGGGGCACCTTAAAGTTCTATCGAGATATACAACTTTATAAGTCGAATTCGAATTCATATCACATGGAACTTTTTTAGGGGTTGAAATTTTTGATCGAAGGGTCGAAAGGATGATATTTCAAAAAGTACTTTGATTTGAGAAATAATTTATGTACCTACAGAAATGAAGCTGGAGAATCCATACTTATATTATAAATGCGAAAGTGTGTGTGTATGTTTGTCAGTCTTTCACGCCGTAACGGAGCTACGGATCGACGTGATTTTTGGCATAGAGATAGTTTATGGGCCCTAGAGTGACATAGGCTACTTTTCACCCGGAAAAATGCACAGTTCCCGAGGGAGCGCGCGATAACCGAATACCACGCGGGCGGAGCCGCGGGCAAAAGCTAGTAGCTTAATAAGACAAAACAATAAAATTAATTTAACCGTTTATTTAAACTAAGTCTAAATTAGCTCTAGCTCTTATCTTGGGTGATCGACGCGGCGCGGGCGCGGGCGCGGGCGCGGGCGCGGGCGCGGATGCGGGCGCGGACCATTAAGGGCAACACACACAGAGAGCGGGCGCGGGTCGTGCGCGGGCCCGCGACGGGCGTATTTGCATGGCGGTATATGGAAGCCTTCACACAGAACGCGGGCGCGGGCGCGGGTCGTGCGCGGGCCCGCGCCCGTCGCCCGTCGTACAAACAGCGCGCGGGCCGAGCGCAGTTACCAACTCTCAAAAATATTTATCCCTAAAGCTTAAGTTAAAAACCCCTAAAACTCGTTTTTAATGATGTTTACTTTAAAAAAAAATACTGAATCGAAAAATCGTCTAGTAACCCCCTAATGCTTTTAATTTAAAAGACCCTGCACTATAGGGTTGGAAAAGAAAAAAAAACCCTTACTTTACTTCTATGGGAGGTACCCAAAATAATTTTTTTTTTTAATTTTTCATTGTACTATTTTGTCGGGATAGTTTTCATAATAAGTATATCCATGTAAAATTAATTACAGCTTTAAAGCATTGATAGTCCCTGAGCAAAGCCGCGGACGGACAGACAGACTGACAGACAGTTCAATATATGATTTATCCGCCCAAATTTCAAGATTCTGGGAGACGGAAGAGTTACCGTTTGAGGCGGACTCTCGTTACGGGGACGTGATTGCCTCGCACCCCATAGAATCTCATTTTGTAGAAAACATTGACCGTCAGCCAGATGGTAGATTTGTAGTCCGAATGCCACTGATTGACAGTCCAGACGTTTAGGCAGCTCTTACCATACCATATGGCCAAAAAACGTTTGCTCAACCTGAGAGACGCTTTCAAAAACAGCCTGAACTAAAGGATGAAACGAGCGTGTTTGTACATCAACATTTATTTGTTTATTAACAATTTTATCACCAGAATGTTCGTGTACAATTTTTAACTTATAGAAATCACAATTCACACATTATTCGTTCGGCCATAACATCAGTTCAATTCGCCATCTTTAAAACGCGCCGGGCGCTGTACTTGTCGGCGCGGGCGGCCGGTGGGGTTATTCCCTACAAAGCCCACAGATGGCGCTACGGGTACTGTTGCTAGTGTTACATCCTCCCCCTCCAAGCTACATGAACGTCCCGTATGTGGCTTGGCCCTAGCAGTATTCACCTTTGGTGGACGTCCCCGAGGTCGTCGAGACTGAATAGGTAAGGCATTTTTGCCTTGTCTGCTAACAAAGGAGTTAAAAATGACGTATGGAACTTCCCTACACTAACACCACTATCCACATGTGACACCTCGAACGTTGTCGGCGAGACCTGTTTCTTAATAGAGTATGGCCATCCCTTTTAGGCATAAATTTCTTTGTAATACCCTTACTGGCGTTGCTTAAGGATGAATTTATACCAATACTAAATCGCCTATTTTGTATTCGGGTGCCGGACGAAGCTTTTCGTCAGCGAACCTTTTCGCTTTGTCTTGAGCAACTTCTACCCTCTCGCGAATAAGGCTCATTTTATCAATAAAATCTCTCAAAAAGGGCGTGCATTGAGGAACAAAATTTTCTTTGTCCAAAACAGACCTTATATCTGTCTGACTCTCGAAAGGGGTTCTCATCTCCCTACAAAACATCAAGTACGACGGAGTGCAACCAGTGGAAGAACAAACTGCGCTATTCAACGCGAATCTAATCTGAGGCAAGTACTTCGGCCACGATGTATGTTCGTGCTTGACTAGAATCGACAACTGAGTTTTTATATCTCTGTTTTTTCGTTCTACGGGATTGGCTTGTGGATGAAATAAAGGGGTGAGATTCTGTTGGATTCCAAGCACAAACATACATTGTTGCATAGCTGCAGCAACTAGTTGAACGCCGTTATCTGAAATTATACGACGAGGAAACCCATACCTGAGAAAATATTCGTTGATCAGGATTAGTGCACACGTCTCGGCAGATGCATCGAGGAGAGGGTACAGCTCTACCCACCGGGTAGCAGCATCTTCTATTACAAGGATCCAAGTTTCACCTTTGTCACCTTTCGGTAGAGGACCGAATAAATCAACGGAGAGAACCTCACCTCGCTGCTGTAAAACGGGAGTTTGCAGAAGGCCAGCCGGTTTCTGGTTCGAGATCTTATATTTTTGGCATTCCGTGCAATTCTTCAGGTATTCAGTAACTAATTTACGCATACCTGTAAAATAGTATCTATTTCTGATACGAGCTAACGTTCTTTCGATGCCTTGATGGCCGGCAGTAGGAACGTCGTGAAATTCTTCAAGAATTTTACTTACCATGGACGCCGGGACTACAAGTTGAGGATCTTCAGAGTCGGAGTCAGGATCCAAGCGATAGAGTACTCCTTGTGACATGACATATCCGCGCTCGAGCCATCGGTTAGCAGCTAACAGGTCAGTATTTTCTAAATCTTCAATAATCTTTTTTGTTTCAGGATCCTGCAGCTGAGCTTCGCGGAGGCTGGTTGGAGTGTAGCGAGGTAAGTCGAGCGTCACGGAACATATTTTACACTCACCATCAATACACTCATTGCAGCTGGGACGACTCAACATGTCCGCTAAAACGTTCAACTTACCTGGAGTATACTCATATTTAATATCAAACGCTTGTAACTTCATAGCCCATCGAATTAGGCGCCCAGTAGGAGATTTAAGAGTGAGCAGCCAACGCAAGGGCTGGTGATCACTCTTGACTATAATAGTATGACCTTCAACATACCCTCTGAACTTTTCCACCGCCCAGACCACCGCTAAAGCCTCTCGCTCAGTGGTCGTGTAGTTTCTTTCCGCTGACGTTAGTAGCCTGCTTGCGTACACGATGGGTCTCTCATCGTAAGCTTCTCCTTGCATAAGTACAGCACCTAAAGCATAACTACTTGCGTCTGTTCGAATCACAAAAGGTTTACTATAGTCGGCTTGAATAAGTACTGGTGCAGTTGTCAGTTTCTGCTTTAGGTTGTTGAAAGAGTCACGCTGTTCATCCGTCCACGTCCATGCCACATCTTTACGAGTAAGTTTGGTCAAGGGTTGAGCAATTTGAGCAAAATTAGGGATAAACTTACGGAACCAGGAGCATGTTTGGATGAAAGACTTCAAGTTCTTCAAGTTGGTAGGCTCCTTCATTTGCATAATGGCATCGAGCTTCGAAGGATCTGCTTTGATACCATCTGGAGCGACCACGTGACCAAGATAAGTGACACTCTCACGAGCAAACGAGCATTTATCCCTATTGGCCCTCAGACCGAACAACCGAAGCCTGTCGAATACTCTCTGCAGGTCCTCCACGTGCTTCTCGAAGGATTCGGATATTATGCAGAGGTCGTCTAAATAGCAAAGTAAGGTGACATTTTTGAGGTATTTACCTGAACGAAACCGGTCCATCAGACGTTGAAACGTCGCCGGTGCGTTTTTCAACCCGAACGGCATGCGCGTGAACCTGAAGGTCCCGTAGTGCGTGACGAAAGCAGTCTTGTCACGATCCTCTGGCGCAACACTTACTTGCCAGTATCCAGACTTTAAGTCTATAGTGGACATAAAACAGTTTTGCTTCGTTCCTGAAGTAACTCGTCAATAACCGGAATGGGATAGAATCAGTTTTGGTCACATTATTGAGCTTGCGGTAGTCAATACAAAATCTAACACCATTACCTTTTTTAGGAACTAGAATGGCGGGAGCAGTCCAGGCAGACTCACATTCTTCGATTACCCCTTCACTTAGCATCTTGTCGAGCTCCTGTCCCATGATTTCTTTCTTAGCAGGAGTAAGGCGATACGGCGGAGAAGACACCGGCGGATAATTACCTGTGTCGATGTGGTGCTCGGCAAAGGTGGTCGGAGCTCCCCCTGATTTAAAGATGTCTGCGTTAGAATAAAGTAAACCTGCCAGTTTATTACGCTGAGTAGATTGCAGCATAACACCTTCGTCGCTGCGAAGTATGTCGGCTGATGAACACGTGACGTGACTACTCGGCGATTCGAATTCTACTGATACTGTGTGAGTTCCTCAGAGAAACGCCACTTGGCAGTTGCAAAATCCATCGAAATGGCAGCTTTAACTAGAAAATCAATACCTAGTAACGTATCATTACCTGACGCGTCTGGCAATACAACAAACTCAAGTGACACGGTCTTATGCTTTACAACAACATTTAGTGTTGTTGTGAGCACCTTCATATTCTGCACAGATCCATCTGCTAACCTAATGGACATGAAAGATTCAGAAAAAAATTGGTTGTGTTTCTTTAACAAAGCATACAACGAACAACCTACTACAGACCGTTTTGCGGCTGTATCTATTAAAGCTCTGCCCCTTATGCCTAAAATAGTTACACCCAAAATTGGTCGCTGTTGTTGTACCACTGGGTTTGAGGACGAGTGCAAATCGGCAGACGCACAATCAAAATCTAACGAAGGTGGAGCACAGACTGAATGCATACTAGGATTCGACGTAATCCGGCTGTTAATAGACGTAGAAACGTTATCGTTAACGTCTGAACAGGTTACCATAACATCACGTGAAACCTCCTTGTATTCAAAGAAATCAGTATCAAATTCACTCCCCCTTAAATTAGCATCGTCACCCGAAACGTTTGCGAAAGTGTCACATGTGGATAATGAACACTCACCCGTAACAAAATTACTACCCACCGTGAGTGGTACTGCGGAGGCCAAACACGTTTCATACGGTTGAGACCCTACCAGCTTAACGCACATTTTTTGATTATTTTCTGATCCTATCAGTTTAACATACACATCACTATTAAGTTCTGGCCCTACTTGCTTAACGCAATCACCATAAGGTAGGGGCACTACCGGCTTGACGCACATTTCGTACTCGGGTAGTGACACTACCGAGGTCACGCGTAAATCATAGAAAGCTGTAGGTAAAACATTCGTAAACTGATTAGGCAAAAACACAACATTATTTGACTGCATATGATGAAATTTTCTAACATAAAACAATTCAGGAATAACCGATTTAAACATTGTTAGGTTGTAATCGGATTTCGTTGCAACATTGTCTTTAAATTTACGACGCACACACTAGGCAAAACAATAGATTTCACAGCACTCGAAATCTGATTATGCCTTTTAATAGCGGCGGCATTACAGTCAGAGCGAATATGACACTCATTGTTAATACAACAAACAGTCGAACTGTGTGCGGAGGACAAGGTCAGTGAACTTGAATTTATATCGGAAATAGGTTCCATACTATTGCAGAAAACTGCGAATTGCACTTAGAACAATTTGATCTTATCACGCCTTTCTCCCCGCACCCATAACAATAAATATGACTACCGTTATTGTTGTTACTGTTAATATCATTAATGTCGTCATATGTAGCACTGTTATCATTACTTATTCTATTTTTAAGTTTAGGACAATTGTCTTTTGAATGATTGGGCCTTTTACAGTACGAACAAAACATACGTTTTTTCCTGTTGGGATCCGCGTTGCTCGTACTCGCGCCAGCCGGAGTCATCGGCGGCGGCGGCGGGAGCGGCGGCGGCACGTTTGATGTTGAGCGGCGCGCGTTTGAAGTCGAGCGGTGCGCGGGGCCGGCAGCTGGCGGCTTCCCTGCGCTTGACCGCGGCACCCCTGTCACCTCTAATGCGTCTTCGATAGAATGAGCTTTGCTGAGAAGCTCGTCAAAAGACTGCAACTCTTCACGACGAAGGCGTTCGCGGATTCGATGATGTAGCAAGCCATACACCATTCGAGTCGGGCTTTATCCGTGAGGTCCTCGACGGGAATTCGGGCGAGTAATTTGCTCGAGCTC
>NC_133489.1:7636360-7756134 GCF_025370935.1 Choristoneura fumiferana
ACGAAATTGTAGCTTGGGAGCCATCGACTAATCGGTGTTTTTGGTTCTTGGCAATGGCGGACAAATATAAAGTCAAAGTCAAAGTCAAAATATCTTTATTCAATTTAGGCTATAACAAGCACTTATGAATGTCAAAAAAAATCTACCACCGGTTCGGAAAAACCTCTGCTGAGAAGAATCCGGCAAGAAACTCAACGAGGTATAATATATATTTTTTTTTAAAACAGATTTTACAATATTATTAAATGATATGTATACTTACATCACAAGTATTTAACACAACTTTATTTTTAACACAGTAGGTTCGCTATTTGAAGGGATGCTAATGCGGATCGGAATTATTTCCAAATATCCCTGTCCATGATATAATCATTAACTTTATAATACGCCTTTGATATTAATGTCTTCTTGACAATAGATCTGAATTTTTGTATCCGTTTCATTTATAATATTTTTTTGGAATTTTATTATAAAAACGTATGCAATTTCCCAGAAAAGACTTTTGGTTTTAGCCAGTCTGTAAGATGGAACTTTAAGCTTCCCTGTGTTTCTAGTAGCCTTTGGCTTATCGACGTTAGTGGGAAAATCCAATATGTTCTTCCTAACATACATGATTATTTCAAAAACATAAAGCGACGGCAGGGTTAGGATATCTGTTTCCTTAAAAAAAGATCTTAAAGAATTCACGCGTCTTCAAATTATAAATTGCTCTAATTGCTCTCTTTTGTAAGATAAAAATTGACTCAATGTCTGCAGCAGATCCCCATAAAATAAGCCGTACGAAATAATGCTATTAAAGTAAGCAAAATACACCAACCGTGCCGTCGCCACATCGGTTAGCTGCCGTATTTTCCAAACTGCAAAAGCAGCAGAGCTCAATCTACCCGCGATTGCTGTGACGTGAGGTCCCCACTGTAGTTTAGAATCGAGCGTTATTCCTAAAAATACTGTTGATTTTACAAATTCAATAGTTTGACCATTTAACTTTATATTAGAAAACTGAATTCGAGCTAGATGATTTATCAACGAGAATTTAATACATTTAGTTTTCTTAGGATTACAAAAATTATTGGCAGCAAACCATGCGGATATCACGGACAGGTTTCATTGGGCCTCAATGAAGTCGGTATCTTTTCTACTAACTTGAACAGTAAAGACGTGTCGTCAGCAACATAACTATACCCGACTTTTGGCTTACCATATAAGTAAGGTCATTTACATAAATAAGATACAGGAATGGGGCAAGAATGGATCCTTGAGGCACTCCCATTCGACCACAGATCCCTCCGATACCGTTCCGTTAATCGCTACCTTTTGCTTTCTTTGTGTGAGGTAAGATTTAATGAGTTCTAAAGCGAGGCCACGAATGCCATAAAATTTAACTTACAAATTAAAGTATCATGATCCACACAATCAAAAGCTTTCGAAAGGTCGCAGAATACACCTATAGCGTCATGTGATTCTCCCAAGCTTGCAATATGAATTTAACTAAACTATGACCCCGCGTCTGTAGTAGACCTGAGCTTTTGTGAATCCGAACTGCTGTGGATGCATGATTTTATGGGTATTAAAATGCGAGATCATATTGCGTCAGCATTATTTTTTCGATATTTTGCTAAACGCTGATAGGGATGGACACAGGACGATAATCAGAGGGATTATCTTTATCACCTGATTTAAAAATAGGAACTACTTTACTATAATTTCATCAAATCTGGAAATACGCCTTCATCTATACAGCTATTAAATATAAATGCTTAAAGTTGGAGCAACGACATCTAAAATGGAATGTAGAACCTTAACTGAGACGCCCCACAAGTCTTCCGTTTTTTTTTAACTTTCAATAATCTAAAAGTCGTAATGATGTCACAGGGAGAGACATGCGTGAATTTAAAATTACTTAAGTTTGGAATAGATACATTTTGTTTTAAGAGCGATTCAGCTAACTTTGAGGAAGACGCGAGACATTTGTCGTTTCGTGGGGATTTTTACGTTGTCGTTTTCGATGGGGATGATCGAAAGACACCTAGTAACCTACTCGTACCTTCCTTCGAAATTAACCAGTTTCTTCTAGTACATTTTGGCAATAACATCAAAAGTGTTTTTTTTTTTTCGATATATCGCCTTTATTTGTAAAGCGCAAATGTCGCAAGTTTCGTGAATGCGCGTTAGGGGTGCCGAAAATTTGCATAAAGCTGTATAAAAGTAACTGGATCTCGCTTGAAGCGCCTAAAAATCGTTATGGCCGTTTCCGAGATCACTGAAATAGATAGATAAATAAACAAGAATTACTAGCATAGGTTTGGTTTTAACAGGTTGAAGTACGCTGGCCCACTGGAAAGTGATCCTAAAGCTGAAAACTTACAACTAAATATTAGAACTGAGTTAAATACGGGCGTTCCAAGCAGAACTGCTCCAACGATTGTCCAGAGCATGGCAGGTGAAAATTTATTTCATTTTACTTTAAAAGTAGATAAATATATTGAGGACATCAATATGAAGAATTCCATAAAAAATTATCTCTTTTTATTATTGCATCAAACTAAAACTGAAATATGCCAACAATAACGTTTTAAAGTTTTAAAACTACAGACGTGGTTTGCTGCTTAATTTTTTTAGTCTCTAGTTGCCGGTTGAGCTTAGCTAATGCGCGACATTTCCGGGTGGGAAACGTATTTCATGCGATTATTTAGCAATGTTAACGTAGGTATATAATAAACGTTCTTTAACCCTTTGAACGCTTTCTTATTTGAATGAAGTGATCAGTCATAGGCCAAGAACTGTCGCATTTTCGAAAATGACGAATCTCGCAGTGTTGTTCAAAGTAGGCCCCTTAAGTTGTCGCTGGCGTGGCCGTCCAAAGGTTCCTACCAGGTGCCTACCAAGGCACGACTGTACAGAACACCTTTAGGTGTTCTTGGCGTTCAAAGGATTAAACCGTACGATCATAAATGTGAGGTGCTTTTTATTTAGGTACTATCGAAGACAGTGCCAAGCACCTGGCAAAGGTGGGACACGAAAAAGGCGAGGCGGTCGAACATTTGGTGCAGATGATGAAAGAAGAAGGCGACACGCCGTTAGCGAACTTCAAGGGTACGAGCAAACGTACAAAGATGGCGCTCGAAGGTTAGTTTTTTTTTTATATTTGAGAATCTATCGATAGCGCAGGTCAAAAGAAATGTGAGCCCTATGGTGCCTAGGACCAATGACAACCTTGAACAAAAACCTACAACCGTTGACATTAAACCTATTGTTGTGCTTTACAATACTTTCAGGATTGAGATAGCTGACAGTCTTGTTAATGAAAAAGTAGACAAAGGAGCCTATGAGGGTGTCCGAAGCAAACTCACTGCAATGAGCGATAAGAAATCTAAACCCGAACATGCTAAAGTTATGCCAGGTACAAGGTTATAGCAGCGTTTCCACGAGAGATGTGCGAGGATGTGTTGCGAGGAATATGATTTCATTAACCAATAGAAACGCTTCATTTACCTCGCCTCGCCCCGCTCAGCTGTTTCCACCAGAGATGTGCTGTGCGAGGATGTGTAAATGAAGCGTTTCTATTGGTTACTGAAAAACACATCCCTCGCAATACATCCTCGCACATTATTGGTGGAAACGCTGCTTATATAATTAATAGGTACATAATTTATTTATTTTTATTCAATAAGTCATACTAACTCTGCTACTTTTTTCTTTACTAGCTGTTATCGACGAAACGTCAAAATTTTTGGCATCGCCATTCCCCGAAAGTAAGTAGTATTCGTTCTACTTGCAACCCATAAGAAATAGCCGAAAAGGATTTTTCGGTTTCTTCTGCACAAGTATGATACCTAACCTACATGTACGAGTATTTAAAGTAGTTAGGAGGTAGAGGAGGAGGAGTTAGTTAAGTAGTTATAAAAGGAAAAATAAACTATTCAACCCACGATTAAGTCCGGAAGCTCGGTCTGACTAGTTTTGATCTTCGTCTCTCGAGAGCCTAAGTAGGATAAATGTAACCATAGTTAAGGGTTTATCAAACTTATGGCTCCCTGCGAAAGTTTCTAGATGACAGTAAACCCCATCCCCCCCCCATAAAATTGGCTGTTGCAGAAACTAAGGTTTTTTTATTTCAATCATGATAATATAATATATTATTTATTTCAATAAAAGGTACAACAGGTAAGAAACATGTTACCAGTCTTGCAGCCACCATACGTAAATCTTGTCGCGAACCCGTGAACGTCGAATGGCGAACTTCTAGCTAGGGGTTCGCGTACCCCAGTTTGAGAAACCCTGCATTAGTTGAACTATTTTAATAATGTTTTTTTGGTTTACTAATGTTTCGGCGAATAACGTTTGGCAACCTGTTTAATTTCGCAACTTTTAATTTCCCAACTGTTTAATATTTCTCTCTATCAGTGAATACTTATTTCAGATTTTTTATAAAACTAACCTAACCTAACCTAAAGGGTTCTACACGATGGCTCTGAAATAAATCCTGAAATATTTACAGTTTTAAAGTTGGCGAAATAAAAAGTTGCGAAATGAAACAGGTTGCCAAACGTTACGTTGCGAAAAGGCAGTACTCGTTTTTTTTTTACAATTTAGCTACTGCTGAAAAACGTCGTGTTCTCGCCGACTTAATGGCGAGAAAAGGCACAACCGAACTGGCGAAAGAAGGCGTCTACAAGATTGACTACACCGAGGGCGGGAAAGAGTATGTTTTGCTTACCTACTACTGAGTTGCCTAACAGTTTCACAGTCCCGAAGCAATGTGCCATCCTTCTTGCGACACGTCCCCATAGTATTGATGTAATGAGTTAATGACATGAAACGCGAATAAATGTTCGTTTTGAGATACTTACGTCATTGCCATGAGGCATATGTGCCGCATGGAGATAACCGTACCAGTGGAACCACCCTCGAGGCACATGTGCCACAGTGGACACTACGCACGCACCAAAAGTATGCTGTTCCTGTGGAGATACGCACTTTTATGTCATAAACTTAGCGTTTTTAATAGAAATTAACTCTTTTGAAACGCTTTATTAAACGTGATCCTACATGGACTTGATCGGTTTTTACAAGCTTTTGTCTTCATGTCATAAATTTACCTATTTGTTTGTTTCAAATCTTACCAGTTAATTTTGACCCACTTCTATTTATGTATTAAAAATTAGTATACAATACCTGGTTTTTAATATGTTTCAGAATAATGAACGCACCAGTTGGAGTGACCGATTCCCATAACCCAGGAAAGAAAAAAGAAATGGAAGGAAAAATTAATGCCGCCATACCGGATAGTAAACTGCAGGATATGCTCAAAGGTAAAGAAGAATGAATGATGATCAGAATGAGGAAGGTAATGAATTAAATTTAATTAGAAATAACAATTTACACACACTGACTCATTAACTGGTTGCACTCTCTTTTAAGTTAAAATCTGCGATGCTTGCTATATCTACCAAACGGATTTCTTCTTCTAAGTTGCTACACTCTTGACAGTGGTTTTGGTCGTCGGTTGTCAATCCGATCAGTAACCTTCATGACGATTTTTTTGGGAAAATAGTGTGATGGTGTCCCCTTGCTTTCCATTTTGCAGTCCTGGAGTCTTGAGTTCATAGTTGGCAACAGAAAACACTGCTGCCCAAGTCCCCACTCTCACATTACGTCCCTTAATCTCCTGGTTACACGCAATGAACAAAATAAGTTCTAAGGAAGTAAACTTTTTGAATGCCGCTTATGTAAAATCACCTGCTTTAATATCTCCCACAGCGGAGCGTGCAAAAATATCTGACACATCTACTGGCCCTAAAAATAGAGTCGTATCAGATATTTATGCACCCTTTGTTGTGTCAGACATTGGTGCTGGTGACTGTACATTAACACTTGAATGCATAAACCTTGCCTTGCAATAGGTATAATGTATTCAGTATATTGCATTCAGCATATTACACGCAGAAGTTACAAGCGTTTATTAATAAGGAGGTAGGTAAATTGAAACTTATTTTTATTCAGCAAGCCGACATTCATTTATTAATTGTTTTGTAGATGCTGCTTCTGAAGGTGCAGCTCATTTAACTGACGTTGTTTATGGCAGAGGCGAGTAACAAAAGTTTTTTAAAGTTTTTACTAACTAAATAAATCTTAGCTGGCTTTACGTTAATTAATTTTCAATTCAATATTGCTAATTTAACTTTATGATTAAAGGCGAAGCTATGGGAGTCATTAAGCGTGGACTTGAAAAGGAAGGAGATAAAGAATTCTTAAATATTGGCAAATTTAATAAGACGCACAAAGGAGCTGCAGATATGTACGAAACTAATGAGTTTTTGTTTTGATTGATTTCTTTGTTATTAAGAGATAGATTGAATAACTTCTATTTATACTATGCCGTAAATTGAGGTTACTTTGCCCCCCACTGGGTAAATTGGTCCAATTGTGTATTTTGTTTAAATGTCTTGCAAGTCGAAGTCCCGGTACCCAATACGCTTCCCAATAAAGTGGCAACACTTAACTTTAATTTCTGCTCCAATATTTTCTTTTCTTTTCCTGTCAGACGCCACTACAGTGATATGACGGGAGTGAAATGATAATGATGGTGTAAAAATAAACCAAACGCCTTCTACGAATTACAAAATTAAAATTTAGGCAGGAGCATTGACATTATTAAACACGCCGGAAATATTGTTCCTATTAAAATTTTAATAAATATACTTATAGTCGTATTTAAAACAACATTATGACTTTAGTTTCAGCAATCAGCACGATAGTAGGAGTGATTTGAACTTTACATAAATACATGTGTGAACATACACACATCATCTTAAATAATTTTCAGCAATAAAACATAAGATTTCGAAAATTTAGCAAAATGAGCAAATAGTAATTCATTTTACTTTGTTCGTTTTCGTGACGTGTAAATAGGTACTTACTTATTAACCGTTCCTCATAATAATATAACTATTCGTAATAAACTATTTGTATCTAACAGTCTACCTATGTTCTACAATAAACATTTTTTCTGATATACGTAATATACTCAGATGCAAAAAATTTGGCCCACCCTTCATACAAAATTACCGATTCTGCATGCATACATTTGAGGGCCAGATTTTTTGGCGCTCAGTATATAATAATAATAAGTAATAATATTTATTACTTATCGAAAGAACAACTGCATTTTTTACATCACATCACTGGCCATGAGGCACATGTGTCATGGACGTACAGTCACCAGCATTAATATCTACCACAGCGGAGCGTGCAAAAATATCTGACAGGTCCTTCCAGCCCTAGAAATAGAGTCGTGTCAGATATTTATGCACGCTTATTGTGTCAGATATTGGTGCTGGTGACTGTACCAGTAAAGTCACGCATGAAACACACGTGCCTCATGGGATAGGGAACCTGTTAAACTAGTTTGCTAATGTCGTTCGGATCTTAAACCAACGGATGGGTTTTCTTTTTCTTTCTCATTTGAGCCTTCAGGAAAACGAAGAAAACCGACGAGTCCCAAGCTACCTATACATTAACATTATGGTTGTACTGTACTTTGTTTTCTCGTGTTGATATCAATCGTCCCTGTGATTACATACTGTGCGCGTCTTTTTCTCACAGATGGTCATGGTGCATTTCTTTGTGTATATCAAACCAAAAAGTTGCATCGAGCTTACGCTTCCCATATTTTTACTTTTGATTAATTTAAATGCTTCAGTGAATTGATTTAATTTTATCCACGTACAGGTTGGACAAAGCACCTGGGTTTGGAGGAGAGAATCCTAATGGAATTATTTTAAATGAGGTTTCTGACCGAATCGGTAATGTGGATAAAGATGCGGCATCTCCAGTAGCCATACAGCATATGGATAGTAAGCAAATACCCTGTCTCTTACTAATAACATTCACACTTTTTAATTTTATCGATTAATTATCCGCTTCAACTGAGCACACGTCATTGTTATTAACGGGCAAATAAATCTAAATTAATGTTCATAGTAATAAAATTGTATATTGTATATTTAACTCAATGCATGCATGAATGAATTGATAATTTTCCCTATTTAAGTCTAAGTACGCAAAAGCCAAATTGTCTATTATGTATTTTCTCTGTAAGTGAACTTTTATATCTTCAAACCTAAAACCTAACATCAAAACTAGTGTTATTAGTAACTAACAATAAAATTGCTTTTATAGCTGCCGTGGCTCTTTCATCGGGTTATATTGCGGACCAGGCGACTAAAGAATGTAAGTATCTACGAGTACCTACCTACTCCATTATAATATAGTAATATTAGAAGTAACGCTTTGTCCGACTGCCCTTAAAAATCTTTTAAGAAAACTAACTACAAATGAAATAAGTTACACAATTGCAAAACAAAAACACAAAATCGCCCATAATTCAAGAGTCAAGACTCTACCATTTCGCTACCTCCCGTTCGCGTGTGTTAACTTATACCATCGACATCTATGCGCATGTGCCGTAAGGTACAACGTAGATGTCAATGACTTAAACTAATTGCAAATCTGCAACTGCAACTGTACACCACACGTGGTTGCGATTTTTAGTTGATGGGAGTATTAGTCGATTTTCGTAACACACAGGAACCGGCGGTTGAAAGTTTCAGAGCCTCGCCCAGGTATACTGAAGAAGCCGTTCAAACCCATCGACATTACAGTACCCGACCATAAAGATTGCACATCGGTTTTTAGAAAGAGATTCGGCTAATTTCGGCTTCGTAGAACGTTGTCACATGGTTGTCACGCACTACTTATGTGACGTTTGTTAGTCGTTGTACAGATGCAATAGAGTAAAGAGTTGTTGAAACCTCCCAAAACTTTAAATTGTACGATGGCATCTTTAGAAAAGAGGGAACTATCCTTTTTCTAGTAGTTGCAATAGCTCTCTGTAGATATCCGAAGTTTACAAAGCCCATAATGGTGCAGTATTTATTTTATATAAAACGTCACTTAATAAATACGATGATTGATGGACGTTCGCCAGTGTTCGGATATCGTCGTGAACAGCCAATTGTCTTTTTCCGAAGACCGATGTGCAATCTTTATCGCCGGGTACTGTACGTTCTTTAGTTTGTTTAAGTACACTTTCAGCGCATTACTGAATGAATATTCCCATGACCGACTTTGTTTACTGTAGGTGGCCTGGATGCCAAAGGAATTGATGCGTGGGGTGGCGGTGGTGCGGGCGGCGGGTCACGGACAGGGATATCAAGTAGAGGTTCAGGTACCAGCAGGTTAGTACAGTGCTTTGCGGTATCTTTAAATATGGAACTACCGTGAGCCTCCCTCATAATGAAATAAACCCGGATAACTTTAGCTCAACTTGTTTCGGACTAATTCGTAGCCCTTCCTCCCGGAACACACGCCATGGCGGCGACTGCGGCGGAGTCGGCTAGTGTGCGTTTTGCAGCAGCCGCTGTGGCGTTTGCTCCCGGTAGAAGAGCTACGAATTAGTCCGAAACATATAGAGTTATTTGGGTGTTGACTGGATTTATTTCACTGTGAACTTTAAGGTATAAGTAGTTACAGATGTAGTGCAAAATGTTTTTCCATCGGGAAAACTCGGAATACGACGGCACCCGAAGTGTCAAGCTACTGTTACACATGCTAGTTACTAATAAGCATGCTCATGAATTGTTTACATTTGCTAGTAATAAGCATGCTAGTTTTAAGTATGCTCCTAAATAAGCATGCTGAAAACAAACACCTCTATACACATGCCTTTTGATAGCATGCTCTCTACCGGTTCAAAGACAGTGTTGCCACGGCAATTACCGTGTTCTACGGCTTGCAGGGCAAAAAATCTCAAAATCCACGGCCTACGGCTGCAACCCTGTGGCCGCTTACGGCTTTTCGCAAATTTTACGGTAATAAATTAATTAATTTATAACGAATTCACTTTTAGTAACTTTTTTTGCTTGCAACTCTCGTGGCACTACCAATTACTAGCATGCTCACGCAACACGCAAGCGCGTTCACACTTGCTTATTACCTTTTCCACTTCTACCCCCGCATCAACTAGCATGGTCAAAAATAGCAGGGTCTGCTATTAGAGAGCATGCCACTAAAATGCATGCTCGACAGCTAGTAGCATGTCCTGTACACACATGCTAGTAGGTAGAATTTGCTCGATAGTAAGCATGCTCTCGTGCTACTAACGAGCATGTGTAACAGTAGCTTTAATCAATTTGTATTAAATGAATGACATCTGCGTATTAATTCTATAATATGGAACTATATTATTCAGTGCCAAATGACAAAGTGACAAAAGTATATTTTTTATCGAGGGACTAAAATAAGCCAATATATACCCGAGGTCTTTAGCCACCCGAGCTTTAGCAAGGGTGTATATTTATCCGAGGGTCCGACGTTTAGATTGCGAAAAAAAAATAGTAATTTCTGTGAACGAATTAATGCGTTTCTTATTCCTCCAGCCCATAAAACTCATAGGTTTTAATAAACCTTTCTAGATTTCGGCGATGCGGATCATAATTTTCACTATCACTTGACGACATTGTACGAATAATATATTTCAATCGTTTATGATTTACGCTCTACAACAATTTCAAAGTTTTCGCGGTAAGTACTTTTTTTTCCAACCAGACACAGATAATATAACAAAATCGCATCGGCGAAATGGTCCATACACAAACTGGAATAAATAGAATGGCGCCACCTTCTATGCGGAAAAAACATAGAACTAAGACCACGTAGACTAAGAACGTAACATTTTCGTCATGAAAATGGTCCACACACCATTTTGGTATTTTATGCCAAAAACTAAGCAAGTACTGGCTGTTTGAGTTTATCTAAGTCACTCGAAATAAATTAAAAAAAAATAATTACATTTAAGTACTCCCTAGGGACTAAAGTACTCACTTTACTCCCGCCTCGTAAGGCTATATTGACCTACTTATAGAGCATGAGGAGTGAAAAAATGATTAGTACTGAGGCTGATTGAGAGAGCACGATAAATATGAACTTTTCCGATAAAGTACGAAGGAAAATAATATTGCACTACATCTGTACTTCATGGGGTAAAAGTCTATAGACCTTGACAATGATAGATCTTGACAATGGTTCTTACACGTACTAGTTCTTATGAATATCGATCCTTATGTATTTTTTGTACTTTCGAAGGAGACAGTTGGAAGAAGATGAAGAAAGACGAAGAACCGGTGGCAAGCGTTCCGTTGCAACTGGTAAGTTGGTAATTAAATGTGAGAATAATAGTAAATCATCACTTTGAAAAAATCTCGTATCTCAAATCAATACGTCAACAATATTGACCTTTGAACTAATGTTCATAAAGTTCATTTAGAAAAGTATCAATTTTGAGGTACGAGCTTTTTTCAAAGTTGTGACGAAATAATGTACTTGACCCTACATTATTTCGTCACAACTTTGAAAAAAGCTTCCACCAATGAAACACATAAAATTCAAAATCTCATAAATGTTTTGTTTTGACAGATAGAAGTCTGAATTTTTTACTGTACTTAGGTAATTTTATTGGGTATCGCGTGACATATACGGTACTCTTTAAGAATGTGTAGGTCATAAAAAAATAAAAAGTAAAAAATGGGAAGTTTTTGACTGTGTCCACAGCGGTGTGCAGAATGAAAGACTACATTATTTAACAATGAAAAGTGAAAACTAACTAATACAATCTGTTTCATAATTTAGGGACGTATTTATGTAATAGGTTTGATAATAATTAAATTCTATTCTATTTTTTATTCTTTTCTAAAAAAATGCACTAATATAATCAAACAGTTTTAATTACTTTAACTTTTATCAGTCTTATTAAGTGTGTCCCATGCGTAAATGTTTCATTGGTGAGTACCTAAGGTATTTTATATTAACGTCGAATTTTTGCCTACTAAGTAAATTGTGCCACTTTAACTTGTGATCTAGTCCGCTATAATATCAAATATATTGCATTTATAACCATAATTTAATGAAAAATCTACAAAAAATGCTTAAAATCCTTATTTTTGTGTCAATAATACTGAAAAAGCTCCGTAGACACGTGTTCCTCTACGTGACGCCAATGGAAACTGGGGTACAGTGAGGGGTTTTCAAGGGTGTCCTTACGCGATATAGTGCACGATCTGGCAACGTGGCACTTTAGAAATATCGCAATGTTTCACTGTGTACCTAAGTTTCATTGTTGGACACATACCCTACCTATTCGTAAATATTTATAGGATCAATTTTTGCCGCTGCAGGATTTTGTCCTGCTACAGATATTGTTTGAGTAATATCGTCTACGGTCAGTATAATTCGCTTCTTTGCGATAAAATTGTGCTATTTTCAAAGTTATGATATAACCAGAAGTAACAGTTTTGACGCAAAGGTGCGAATTATATTTGTACCGTGTCATGTTTATATTCGGTTTAAAGAAATTTAATTCTCTCAAAAGAAATTTACATTTCACTTAATGAGAAATCATGCATGTTAGTATTGAACGTTATTGATTTATTATATATTACCGTAGTATTTATACCGTCAGTATATAATTTTGCAATAATTGTTTATCTACCATCTATACATTTTGCTATTAGTAACGTCTAAGCATTTAGACATTTCGTACAACTCTGCACCGTTCTACTTACTCTTAAATAAAGTAATCCGTGCACTGTGGTAGAAATAGAGCAGGGACTCGCTTAAGCATAATTATTAATTTTCACGGTTACTTTTGTCGTGTCGTGTAGAATCGTATGACTCGGAGCGCGAGCAGGCGCTCGGCATCCTTCACAAGCAACTGCGGTCCAAGGGCAACGAGACGTTCTACAAGCAGCCGAAAACAGATCTATCTCACTCGCTGGCTTCCGATTGGTATTAACACCTCAACTCTTAATCTACGAATTGGGAATAGGTATCCTGACCGTATAATTTCTCGACCACAAGCTGTGCCATACTACCTACTTCTTCATTGTAGGTACATATTAACGGACGTCCCAAGAATTAAAGTTGACAGATTCCCATAAAGGTACCAATGCTTAGGGTTCGTTTTTCTAAGTGGTCGTGGTGTCTGCATTACAGCTTTCATTTAACGTTATCGACCTACCTACACTACAATCAAAAAGCTCTAAATAAGTATCTGTAGGTACTCTAAATCTAATGACTTCTACGGAAAACCTATCTGAGGTATATTAGTTCTCATTATTTTTTTTAGGTTATCGATGAAACCACCGATGAATGTGGTGAAGTCAGTCAAAGAATCGGGCGATACTGCTCGATTACACCAGAAGTTTGAAAAGAAACTGAACGCGCTCGTGGCCAAGAGCACGCCAGCCGCAATGAGAGACATTATGCAAGGTAACCTTGCAAAGAAACGATTTATAATAAGCCTTTATAACAAATTTATCCACCGAACGTTAAACGAATTAAGATAACATTTTTGTCTTTATTCAGATGTCGTCATTGAATCTTCACGGATCCTGTCGGAATACTTTGTCTCTAAGAGTAAGACTTGTTTTAGCAGATGTAATAGTTCACGAGAATAATTGAAGATGCTTGTTCATTTCTTGCTTTCCAATTTAGATTACAAAGCGCTTGTAACGGAGGGGCTAATAGCAGAAATGCAGAAACGAGGCAACGAAATACTTATTGAAAAGAATGGCAAGACCGAGAGTGCCTTCTTCAGCGCTCAGAGGTTTGGTTACAAAAAGCACCATAAAAATGTACAATAGGTAATATTACACCGACATAGTTACAGCTCCTGCAAAACACACGGTAGGTACGTACTTGCTAGTCAAAGGGATCAGCACTTAGCATGCCAAAGACTGTTCATAGAAAAATAAACAAATTCTTTAAAAACAAATAAACCTGCGAGTATTAAACGCAAGTTTCTGTCGTTTCTAAGGCACAATTTTCCTAGTTTTTTTAAAGTTTGTGCAAAGAGTTGGTAAGTGACTGTTAGAGCTTCGATTCAATTAGATCAAGTTTCCGTCGTCAGCTCACTAAATAATTATTTTTTACTATATAGATTGAAAAAGGCAAAGACGTTAGAGGTATCAGAAACTAATACCGCAATCGTCCCAACGTTAGTCAGAAAGATGGAGGATATAATTCGATGTCGTTCTATGGCTCGGAAATTAACAGCTTCAATGAAAGGTAAACGTTACGCGTTAAATTGAATAATTTAATAATTATATGATTTATGTGTAAAGGGCGGACGATGGATGCAATATGGTGACGAAAGCACAAGATGGATAAGACTTTTATTAAACTTCGATTAATATTGTTGTATAAAAATATACAGAAATTTGAGTAATGGTGATAATGTTGCTAATAATAGTGAAGTATAACTTTATGAATACGCACCCCTTGCGTCTGTAGATGTAAAGAGGTTATTTTCCTTACACATTTGGATAGTGAAATATAAAAGGAATGCACTGAAAATATGTTTTATAGAAAAAAAATACGATTATTTTCTACAACAATAAACAATTTTTCAATAATGTTCTCTTTTTAAAACCAATTGTAGTCATATCCATATTACGTACATCGTTTGACATAATTTTGACGTAAATTGCATAAGTACGTCATCCGCCCACTGTTTATATGTTAAGTATCCCTACCTAAATATCTAGGTACTTACTTGTAAATCATTACTATCTAAAAATGGAGATTTTTATCCTTATATTAAACATTTTAGTGATCATCGGCCAGTGAGTTTGATGTTGCCAGAATATAAATATCTCCTTCATACCAAGGTGTATGGTATCCTCTGAATATAATTTGTCCTTTGCAGATCACATCAAAGACGCGGCAGACTATCTATCAACAGTTGTGACCGAAAAAGGTGAACATTTTATTTAAGTTCCTTTATTTATAGAGTTATAGTCCGCATATCGAATCTAACTTTAGTATTTCAGCAGCTCAATATATGGAACATCAGATAATCGAACGAAACCATGATCGTTTGACATTTTATACTATACTGAGCGGAAAAAATCTGGCCCTCGAATGTATGCAGTAATAGGTAATTTTGTATGGAGACTGCGGGCCAGATTTTATGCCGCTGAGTAGGTATATATCTAGCTTTTGCTCGCAACAACGAAAATATAAGTTACCCTTTTTTTCCTATCGCGTGAGTACTTACTTATATCGAAAAATGTCTTCAAAGTGCTTCCCTATGACTCAAGTTGTGTCTGGTGAATTAATAGTACATTGTGTCTTAAGGGCGGTAAATAAGGAATTACGAACGAGAGTCTATTATGAAGCCCGCGATCGAAGACTGAGGGCTTTAGTGAGTCGATGTTCGTAATTCTAGTACCGCCCGTGCGACATACAATGTTTTTCATCACATTTCCGAGTAAAATTGTATATTTGTAAGAAAAACTAATATTTTTAAAAAAATTGCCGATACCGCTGATTGCGCTCTTGGCAGCACCGTTAACTCCGCAGCATGTGCATGGCGTGCGTGTGCAGCGCGCGCACGAGGCAGCAGCACACCACGCAGTAACAAACTCATAAAACTCATTTACCGACCTTGGGCTTCATGACATGAAAATTAGTACGGGAAATGACTCATTTACCGACCACGGGTTTCATGATAAGCACGTTAAGGTCGAGGGTTTTATTTGGGGGGTTGCAACCAAGGTAGCCTGCATGTTACGGCACTGTTTACGAGCAAGTGTGATGAAAAATTATTTTGTCTTTCAATCAGTCAGTCTCACTATTCTTACATAGGTATAGTATAAGAAAATTCTCTGATTTTATGTAATTTTTCAATGTGGACTATGAATCGAACGCATTTAATTTACCTGTTTTATAATAGCTATCTTTAGTAAGTACGTTGTTATGTTTAACAGATGAGCAGATTCAGGCTTACGAAGCATTGATTATCGAGATGGAAGCTCAAGGTGACGAGTTGCTGATCCAAGGCGATATTCCGAAGTCTTATAAAGATTGTGCGAAATAGTTAGTAACGCTAGTCTCTCCTAAATAACATCATAGCAGGTATATATTATAGAAAACAAATGTCCCGAAGAGGTGCTAAGAGGTAAGTCGTAGACACAGAAAGTATACCTGACAATCAGAGTTTTTCTCAATTACTTGATAGCAATCTGATGAACGCTTCAAAATTGGATTGTGGTTCTTACAACAACAAGCTTTTACAGAAACTTAGTTTGTCTGAAACTTGTTTTTCTATTGGTTGTTGTATGCGACAGAGGCGTGAAGACGGAAGCACTGCAGGTCGTGATAGAGCAGTTGGAGTGCGCGGGCGACGGTTTGTTGCTGCGGCATGGCGCCGCGTTAATGATTAAAATTTTGTTGGTCTTTTTCTGTCCCGGGCCCTGTTGGTGTTTCTTATGGGCATTGAGACATTTTTTTTTATTCCAGTCTTCGGTCGTTAACTTCGTGTCAAGATCTGATCGGGCTTTCGAATAGCTCACTGCAATCTACGACTGTGAGCAGACTGCAGGCTATAATGTCTAAAATACATACAACTGAATACTCGCAATCCGTCCTGTCAAGTAAGTTTAACTAGGACTATATATACGCTACTATAAAGTTTTGGTGCGTTATCGTGATAATTAACACAAATAATATGTAATTTGTAACATCTAAAGGCTCGTTTGTGATTATTGTAAGTTACGCAGTTTTGTTAAAAAACATCGAGGTTACGTACTTATTGCCAATTTATCGCTTAACATTTTTAAAACAGAATAGTTCTGGATAAGTATTAGACTAGAAAAAATTTAAATGTATATGAAGTAGGTATGCAGTACCTCTAATTCACCATTGCCGTAGATGTCCATGGGCAACAGTGATCACTTACCATCAGGTAAAATACTTTTCTTGAATTAATAGACCTTTGATTAATTCCTGTTTAATATTTAAATTACTGTTCCCAGGCGTCATAAGCGAAGCAACACGGTTGTTGGTGTCTTACATAATGCTGCAAGGTAAAAACAATATTAAATTTATTATTAATTATTATTATTATTGCATTTTGCGAATATACTTTTAGCTTTTTGTACGTTCCACGTGTTTCACAATGTGCGTTGTGTACATTTTGCGTATTTTAAATTTCGTTTCGAAGTGATAAATTCTATTTGACCCACTTCCGGTGGTCGGATTGACTTAAAATTTGCGAGTACAGTCAGCAACAACAAGCTTTTACAGAAACTTAGTTTGTCTGAAACTTGTTTTTCTATTGGTTGTTGTATGCGACACAGGCGTGAAGACGGAAGCTCTGCAGGTCGTGATAGAGCAGTTGGAGTGCGCGGGCGACGGTTTGTTGCTGCGGCATGGCGCCGCGCGGAAATCCAACGCGGACGGCGCTGACTTGCAAGTTTACTATTATGTACCATAGACAAAGATAAGAAAGAAAGAAAATATTCACTGCTTTTTACTTGTGAACTAGGTACCTTACCTGCGGCTTCGCTCGCGTTATCCAGTCGGACTGACAATTGAAATTAAATTCCGGGATTTCAGTAAATTACCAATACTGTTATCTTTTTTTTCGTTGTTTAGCCGCCTTAGGTGCTTTTATTTGCTTGTTTTTAGTTTGTTAATTTTATAAGAGGTGCTAATAATAATAGTGATGTTATGTTATTTTCGAATTTCTATTTTGTTTCAGGTTGCGTGGCAAGAATACTGACCAGTTGATTGTGGCTAGCGCTGATCCAGTTGTGGCGCGGAAAGTACAAATTAAATTAGACCACCTCATGGAAGGACATGTCCCTTCAAAATACAAGGATGTGATGGACGGTAAGAATTATATTCACATCTAAACCATCGTCGCTAGCCAAGATATCTATCAACTTCTGATTATGGCTTTATGAAGAATTATTTTTAGAGATTATGATCATGCATGCTTATTTTCAAGGTTGTTTTTATTATTATATTCGCAGATGTTATTGCTGAGACAACTATGTACCTCGCTGTACATCTTATACAACCACGTAAGTACTACTTCTAATATTTATTTTTATATTTAAAGCCACTTGCACAGTTTATGGTTAAAAAATAAAATCGTTAAGCCTAGATTAAGTAGTATTGATATTTCTATAAATTTTGATTACTCGGTGTGTACTTAAACCCGGGTTAGCAGTTAGGGGGAGTTTGAAAAAGTTAACTCTGGTCCGTGCAAGGCCGCTTCGTGATAAGTACAGGATAACTCTGTCTCTCGCCTTCCAGACGTGACGAAAGTGTGTAAATGCATGAAGAGCGTGTTCGTCCAGTGTGAGTTGTGGTGCGACGAGATTCTGCGGCGCGTGGCGCGGCCGTGCTGCACGTGCTCGCGACACGTGTCGGCGCAGGCGCTTTCCGACCTGGCGCCCGGCGAGCACGTGGCCACCGCGCCCGGCTCCATGCACGCCTCGGCGCCCGGCACCGACATAGCGCTCCGCCCCTGCCCCACCCGCTCCCGCATCTCACCCTCGGCCCCCTGCCCCGCGCGCAAACCCACCAGCGGCTGCGACCCCACCACCTCCTACATGCTATACTCGACGGAGTACGATCGCGAACGCCAGTACGTCATCGGCCCGACGCGACTTCCGCGAGTTCCATCTCACGAGTCTGCAGACGATTCACAAGGCCATTCCCACGTTCCCCATTCGTTTGTATCAATTTTCTCGCCCCAACGATCGGAAACCGACTGGTCCACCGAGTTTCCCCAACCAGGCCCCAGTACCACAGACGTGCAGCAGGTGTCCCGCGAGTCTTCACCCTTGTCTTTCTACACGCCGCTCGGCAGCACGAACCATTCGGAGGATTCACGTGAGAATAAACATTCGAGCTTGTTCTGGCAGACGCCCACCATGATGTATGCACGGATTAATTGGAATGATTCCCGCACTCAATTGGAATCAAGCAGTGACTTACCAAATGCATCTTCTCCAGTAAAAGAGGCATACAGCTGTCGTAAGAGATATTTAAATGTGTTTAATCCTTTTATATTCAAATGTACCGTTGTCCTTGTAAATGTATTAATTTTATGCAGGAGCACCAATCGTATCGACTGATCAGATGTCGGACTGGCACTCCATGATGGTCAGCTTGACTTGGAATGTACAGGCGTGGCGCAACTGGATACAAGAAACCATAGACCGCGCTCTCGAACATCACCACACAAGTAGTGATTCTCCAGGCAAGCAGAAATACACAAGTCTAGCTATTTTACCGAAATATTTTTGAGATAAAGAAAATCTATGTTTTAGCTATAACAGATGAGAGTTGGGGTAATTTCCGAAGGAGAATAGCTACAGAAGCACTTCAATGGCGACAGTATAACCTTTTCAGTCGTCAACTCACTTTACGTCTTGCTTTACGGTATAAAGATAAGCGAGTACGTTTTTTTTATTTAAAATAAATCTTACTGTCTCTTATACTCTATTATTTATTACTATGCCATTATTTTACGAAATGTGTGCAGATTGTGTCTCCCACTCGAGCAACGGTGAAGACTAAGGTTTACATGGAATGCCAGAAGGAGATGTTAGAAATCATTAACATGTTCAACAGATGGACACATTGGTTATCCGTCGTCGTAAGTAATGGAATGTTTATTTACCTACCCTTATATTGCGTGTGCGTGCGCGTGCGGTGTTCTACAGGAATGCTAATATTGGTAGCTGCTTTGTTACAGGTCAAGGAAACAGATTCATTACAATCTCCAACCAATGAAAACAACCCATCAAACGATACGTACGTGAAATATTGAATCCATTAAATATTCAACAATTAGGTAAGTACAACAATTAATTAGTGCCTGATTATTTTCTCTTCTACTCTTAGGCGATGGAATTATTTCAAGAACAAGGTGGAGGAGTATGCAGACGATTGGCTAAAGTATAACATGCATCTCAAAATCTGCTGGGAATACCAATACATGTCACTCATTAAAGGTAACTCCGAAATCACTTCACTTAAGAACTCCTTGAAATATTTACCACAGTTTTTCCTCGTATTGAAAAGTCATAGAAAAGTCAACTTGATTACCATTAATGTAAATTTATACTGCATTGAAATTATTCACCGATCTCTGATTAAGATTAATGTAAATTTATACTGCATTAAAATTATTCACCGATCTCGTTTTCATCGAAAAGCACAAAGGAACAGTGAAAGTTTGCACATGCATTTTGTCACCCTTAGGTCACTTATGACCTGAGGCCGTTTCTGACGCTCGCAATCGTAATCAAATGACAGATTTCGCCATTTCATTGCAAACGCGAGCGCCGTTAGGCAATACGGCCTCTGGATTGTGTCTGCGTATAAAAGGGTTTTCAACGCAGTTTTGACTCCTGACAAAGTTGACGAAAGTCGGCACTATACCTAATGTCGTTTGGACGTACAGTCAAGGGCAAAGATATCGACACGGCCAAAGTTACAAAAATATGTATACACGTCTTTATGCACTTAACATTAAGGCCGTGTATACATATTTTTGCAACTTTGGCCGTGTCGATATCTTTGCCCTTGACTGTAGGTACACGCGCGTTTGCGGTACTCGACGAAATGAAATGAAATGAAATGAAAAATGAAATGAAATGAAATTTATTTGCGGTAAATGTAGTACATTATAGTTAGGTATATGATGTTATAGGATTTTTGTTTCATACATTTAGTTTTTTTTTTTTTTCGGAACTAGCAGCCCGGTAATAAATGCGTTGATAAATAATTAATTTTCGTTCTTTATTGATGGGATTCAATAGATTGGTTGCCTACGTGGTGCAAAGACGGTCCAGTGTGGGTGGTAAGTGCGTGCGGTGCGGTGCCGAGTGGCGCGGTGGCGGCGGGCGCGGCCGACGGCGAAGCGCTGTGGGTGGCCCGCACCACGCACCGTTGCCGCGTGCTGCCCGCCGCGCTCAGGCCTTCGAGGCACTGCTGCGTGCTTTATGCGGACGGCGCGGTGCATCACTACACCAAGTATCAGGTGAGAGGGTAACTGCAGCGAGGTAATAGGTGTCCCGAACCATGCACACTATCAGATAAATGAAGCAGAGGATGCCCCCCTACCGGAAGTATCTACTGAGCGGATAATGTACCCTGCACACCAAATTTACTCCCTGTTTCACCATCCATTTATTAAATTTATTTGACGGATAAATGTGATGCTGTCTCAGTTTCTTTTATTCGAATAGACGGAGATCACATTTATCCGTCAAATAAAATTAATCAATGGGTGGTGAAACAGCCCCTTAGTCACTGTGAATGATGAGTAGTCGTAGTGGGTGATGGAAGAGTCACCAATCACCAATTAGTAGGTTTCACTCTGGTACGCGAGTGAGTTTCCTCCACTGAACAGTGATAGTGCAACGAGTTAGTTTTGAATTCCAAAAATTCACAATAATAATACAAATATTCTTTATTGATCACCAAAAGCATTACAGTGACATTAAAAAATAAAAAAAATCAGGTAGACAAACCACACACATGGCAACACACCACACACACGAGTGTTATTGACGCATACGCCATATTATTATACAAATGGATGTGTCCATAGGTGCTATGCAACGCGAACGTGGCGTGGGTGGCGTGGCGCGCGGGCGAGGTGGGCGCGCGCGCGGTGCGCGTGGCGTGCGGCGTGCACGTGGGCCGCGTGCTGTACCGCGGGTCGCACCTGCTGGGCGCCGTGCACGCGCCCGCTAACCGCTGCCACGTCGTCATCTTCGGACGACCCTTTGCATTCAACTGCTATGAGTTACTTGTCCTCACTGAATAGTCCACCCTTTCGAGGGCATTGGGAGACTGCGGTAAAAGTACTCAAAAGTTGTCTAACCTTAATACTGCGAGTGCCAAGTGCTTTCTATCGAAAGTTGTTTTTTGAAATTTCTTGTATGAAAACGAATAGTTACGTTTTAGCTAACTTATTTGATTATCTATTATGCAAATGCGAATCGCTTTGCATTATTTCATGCTTTTTGCTTGTGTGATGGCTAGAAGAGTAGGTATGCGAAGATATCAATCTTACGGGGCTTAATCTTATCGCTCAGTGAAATAGCAATTTACAGTGTTATTCGCAAATGTAGTGAAATGCACATGGTCAATGATTGCCGGTGTTTGTAAGATTGTTTTGTGCAGTGAGTGTTGCGTGAATGTTTAATTTTTGAGTTTTTGTTGAATTTCGGAAGAATATACAGTTTTCCATTCAATTGTTATTTTATTTCAATTTATAAAATCCCTCGTTACAAGTAATCAAGTGCAAAGATATCCACACGGCCAAAGTTATACAAAAATACGTATACACGACTTTATGCACTTAACATTAAGGTCGAGTATACTTATTTTTGGAACTTTGGCCGTGTCGATATCTTTGCACTTGACTGTACGATATAATAGTATCATCCATCATTTATCAGAAAAAAACATTAAGAAAAACTTAGTAAAAATAATATACCGTAATTTTAACTACTAATTACCTAATTAAATGTATCACGTTAATACAGCTAACTTTCGCCATTTTCTTCGGGAGTTAGTTGAACTCGCTCCAGAACTCCTTTTGTCCCGGACAGCCGGACCATGTCTCCCGTTTTGAATATCTCTGTTGCATTAGTGGCGCCCACTATACAGGGTAAGCCGTATTCTCGCGCTATTACTGCACCTAAGTAACATAAAAACAAAATATAATTGGCCTCTATTTAACAAAAATGGTGAACACACCTAGTTTGAATGACAATAAACATAACAATGGTAAGTAAGTAAATAATAGAGGTAATATGGAATGAAAACTTCATGTATGCAGATCATAATAATGGTGTTAAATGAAATCAAAACAATAATATCTAGGTAAAAAAAAATTATGATAAGTTACGCTAAAAATTAGTAGGTAATCGTTAGTTCATAGTTTACTAACCTGCCCCTAAGCTGTTTTAATTTTAAATAACTTGCCTTATGTTCAGTGTTTTAAATTGAAGCATCCTTTTTTTTGTAATTCTGTTTAAGTACAAATCACTGGCGCATAGATCTGCGATGCCGACTTGTGCTAATCGTCTTACCTACATAGCTTAAGTTTAATGTACCCACTTTGGTTTAATTTTTTTAAGTCGATATCTGCTGCTGTACGCTTATTAATTTTTGTAAATGTAGTGTTCTCATATAAGCGAACTGTTATAATTATTTATGAGAATAAAGTTCTTAAACCATTTTAATGTCTTACCGTGTGAAATGAGGCCTCCAAGTTCTGTGACGATTCCTGTCACCAGAGGGAAGTAGGGCGACCATCCAATATCAGTAGAATGTGTAATCAAAATGTCTCCTTGTTGAAGCTGACTAACCTAGAAAAAAAAGTAATGCTTAGTAATATTATAAAGTACCTAATAACTAAACGAATAAACATACTCAATCTAGCCGCAAACCTGTACCCTAAATCTGTAGCAGCTTTTACCTCGACTGTTACAGTCTTCAAAAACCTTACAGCGGCTTGTCCAAAACATGTGAAAGGTTTTGTTGTGGATGCTTATGGCAATCTTTTGGGTGGTTCGGCAGAACGCCTTCGTGCCGACGTCGTCCACAGTTCGTGTACATAACCACAAAAGGCGTCAACTGGTCAATAATGGTTGCCCCGCTACAAGCCTACTTGGCGAACGGTCCCTTGATTCGCATCAGCCCGAATCTGCCGGTGTTGAAACTCCGTTGTTAGTAACCCTGGAATGGTCTATCTAAGTGACTTACCTCAGAAAGCTCTTTAACTACACATGCCCTCGCGATGGTTTCACCGCCACACACTGAAGTGGCCTCTATCCGTGCATCGCCGCTCGTGACCGCGGGCCCTTTGGCTTGGAGGGGGCATAACCAGCCAAAGTTGAGCTCCGCAAATTTTAACTTGGCCCATAGCGGGTAGTATTGGTAGCGCTGCGTGGCTCTGGAATCGCATAATTGGAGATTTTGTAAATTTAAATTCAAATTAATTTATTTCGCAAGTTGGGCTATTTTGGAGGTAAGGTAATGGTAGTGTAGGTAGGTACGTAAAGGCGCTTGGGGGTAGGAGGACGAAATTTGTACTGGGCTCTGCTCTACATTTTATACACAATACAATTTAAGGCGAGTCGGGGCAAGCGCGCCGCAGGGGGTAAGCGCGAAAAGTATTGATACTGCACTACTAACGACATCTTACGGCGCGTTTACCCCTGCGGCGCGCTTGCCCCGACTCACCTTATAGTGGTAGTGGAACATCTTATCGCCTCGTAATTACCTACAACAGTAGGATAACTTCTTGAGACTAACTTACTTCTTCAACAATGCCGGGTTTCTAGTCTTAACGTACTCCAGCAGCTCTTCTACCCTGAAGTAATAAACAAGGTCGGGATGCGGCAGGTACCACTGTTTAACCAGCAGGCGCGCCATTCCGCGCACGGCCAGCCGTATCTTGTGGATGCCCAGGATTAGGTGAGCCTTGGTGCTCTCTCTGTGTCGTACCGTGCGACGGCAAAGAGGTAGAAGCCAGCCTAGCATCGTCCTGCAATGGAAATGTACATGTATACATCTTCTTCCTCGTTGAGTTTCTTGCCGGATTCTTCTCAGCAGAGGTTTTTCCGAACCGGTGGTACATTTTTTTGACGTTCATAAGTGCTTGTTATAGCCTAAATTGAATAAAGATATTTTGACTTTGACTTCTCCCTATTTTTGAGTGGTAAGGCATTTCCCCAAACTCGTTAATTCCGCGTAGCAAACTTTCCATTCGCATTTTGCCCCACTCGAATTTGATGTCGTTCGCGTTTTTCCCCATTCTTAATTTACTCCAGACGTATTTATTCCGTACATGATTTTTCCATTCGCATATTTTCCCACTGTATTTATTTATCGATAGTTTATTTTCTTGACGGGATTTTAAACCATTCGCATATTTTACCACACAAACGGAGAGGTAGTTAGGTATCTTCAGATGCCCGAAGGGCAAACTGCTCAGAAATAGGTTGCCCATTGAGACAAAAAGTGGTAAAACATGCGAATGGTTAAAAATCCCGTCAAGAAAATAAACTATTGATAAATATCGAAAATATTTGTTTTGTATTTTTTATTTCAACTCCAAATTTGTTACTTTTACGGGTATCCCGTGAAACCATATCGAAAATACAAACTGAGACATGGACCTAGTTTAACTTTGATGAATACGCGCTTTCGGCCAGTTAAGCTTAGTGAATTAGACAATAACCCGGACGCTTAGGTATTACCACGGTATCACAATAATACGTATAGCGTTACCTTGTTAATGATTTCTGAGGCGTTTTGAGTGAATCTATGATTTTCTTGTCAGTCCTGGTCTGCCGGACCTGTTCCTTAGCAGGTCGCATATTTTGCAGTACTTTCATAAGGTCGTCAGGCTTGATTACCCAAGGCTTCTCGGCTATATCGAACTATAAAATATTAACAAACATATTTATGTACTTCTTAAATCTACAAACAAATAATATTGAAAGGCGTTTACAGTAATGTCGTGTTCATAAACTTGTGAGCAAAAATTTGATCAAAAATATCTGAACACGAGTCTATTCTTAACGGCGTACGTGTTCAGATCGTTTGCTCACAAGTTAATGAACTCGACTGTACAACCAGAATATTAATGTCGCTCGGGAGTCGACAGTTTTCCTCGTTTTCCTGAAGATTCATATGATAATTAAAAGAAAACCGATTTTTGTTTCGCGTTCTACTAGTTCAAACAAGTTTAAATACAATTTTATTGAGGCGCTTTTTATTTTGGCTGATCGTGATTTTTCTGTTGAAGTAGGTATCTATGTCATATCTCACTCGGATACTTCCCTTACCTCCATAACGCATCTATGGCCGTGTTTTTCCAAAAAGTCTACAACCTCCTGGTATATTCCGGGAAGGTTTATCTTTAGCCAATCGAAAGCATCATCTGGCTTTTGTGCCCGGAAATCGTCGGCTTTTCCAGAGTCTACGATCTTGCGGGCAAAGCTGTCCAGGTACTGCGGTACCTCGGCTGACAGCACGTCTCCGGAATTGAGTATCATGCTGATTTCGTTACATTGCTCGGTGGAAAAGTCTGCAAAGAACGTGAATGTATTCATAATAGTGAAACCAATAGAAAAATAGGCTTGGATGTTTGTTATAGTTCTTATTTTAGACGACTCCGTGGAGTTTTGTGCAGGCAATATGCTTCCTTAGGTAAGTAAAGCATAGGAAGAAGAAGAAGTGAGTAGTTAAAAGAATTGAATGGCGATACCTTGCGCCCCCTCCAACAAAACGGTCATGGCAATAAACTGGCTAACAGTGCTGGCCGAACTCGTGCTCATGTGGTTAAAGGAAATCCGTTGTACATGATCGTCCAGCGCCACTAACTCTTTGATGTAAGCCGCCGCGTTGTCGGCCTCGAACATATCTATGGTCATGCGATCGACCTGCTCGATTGTGTCATCCATGTGCCATTTGGTAAAGAAGAGGCCCTGAAAATTGACAATAGGGAATATTACAGCAGTTCAGAGTGTAGCACTAGCACAAACCGTAAACAGTTTTTTGAGTATCTTATATGTCCGTAGGACAGAATGCGGGTGTTAATTATCCTAATATTGCATAACAGTTTTGGCATAACATAATTCTACATAACAGCGAACTTGCATAATTATAAAGAAGCATAACACTTATTTAGCATAATAATGAGTCCACATAATTGAGATATGCATAACATTATTAACTATAACTTAAACCATTACCAAATGAATACGCATAATTTTATCAAGCGAATGAATTAGCTTATTCAGGGCAAAACCGACTCTGTTTGGTTAGGTTCAAAAGGTAGCTACGTACGCTTCGCTCCCGCTTTAGCCTTCGATGTTTATTCTGAATGTGTATTTTTTATAATAGCCCAATAATGGATATTTTCACATAGTAGTTCACTTCTCAGATCTAATTGAATTAAGTAAATAAAACAATAATCAATTTTACTTTTAGTGATAATTTTTCACTTAATGTAACACTATATTGTTTGACAAATAAAATATACAATCTAATTAAAATAATCATATATTTTAACTCTTTATGTTTAAACTCTTTTATACTAATGCAAAGTAATGTTATGCTAATAAAATTAATGCCAACTTACCGTTATGCCAATCCACATTATGCGTATTCAGTTATGCGAATTAATGTTATGCGAATTAATAATTATGCGAAATAACGTTATGCTAATTTCAATTAGGGCAATTAATTTATGCGAATTAATATAGAGCCTCTTTGGCCACACAGCGTACTGATTACAATGAAAGAAGGTACCTTGACCATGCTACCGATCATTTCAATCTTGTCCATCCACTGTGGCTGGCGGCGATGTAACGCTACGCTGAAGATATGGTCGTCAGCTACTTTATGCCCGTGTACTGCCATCTCTATCATACGGATTCCCAGGTCGATCTCTTTCGACACACGACGGTACACTGACTGTAAAAAGGGTAAACTTATTTAAATTTCGATTTACATTCATTTCAAAAATAATATTTTCTCTGGAAATTGATTATCTTAATGAAAGCTATGGTGCTGGCATTTTATGGATAGTTAGTTTTAGTTTTTATACTAGCGTTTTCACCGCTATCAGTTTCCTGCAATACGTTTAAGAAATGAGCAACAGTTGGCATCAAATTGTTTTAAAAAAACCTTTAAACTTTTACTAAGTAGATTACGCGACAGGCCTAGTTGAACTCTTAGCTCGCTGTCCAGAAAAAGGCAGGTTAGTTTGTGTTGCATCAAGCCAGACCACAGGAGCTCTATCGGCGCCTACTACTAACAATTTGTGAGCTTGTCTATTCTGTGTACCTAAGGAATTTTATCACACTTGCGAGTTACGAGCGTGTTTTCTTTACAAATATCAGTCGCGGCGAACGTTACGTGATCGCCTTCATACAAAATACGCTCGCTACTCTCAAGTGTGATAAGGCCCTAAGTGCTACACAAAACAGAGATCACAAATAATAACTACGTCTTTACTTACGTTGTACAACGCCATGGCGCAACGCGCGTGCGTCATGATGATGGACCCGTCGTAGCCTTCGTTGTTGCTGCCGATTATGGCGTCGATAGACTTCTGCAGTGGCCGCTGCACCAGGTCGTAACTCAGCGGCGACAGCGGCTTTGGCAGAACCTTTCATCACACAGAAGGTAAGTTAACACGAGAAATATATGGTCAGCAAAATTTAAAAAAAAACGTTTGTGTTTGTCTATCCTTGTAAGACCCGCGTCAAATTTAAACCACGATTGAAACTAAATGTCGGATTCGATTTGTAGCATTCGAACATGGCGGATGTAGACATTATCTAAATTTGCTATTTCTGTTTCTTTGGCTAGTTGAAGTATAATTTTGATAGTGTTTTATGCGGCGATTAACCTTAACAGTGAACAGTGATCACAAAATTCTATATTGCTCTCGTGTCTGGCATTTTTTAATGCGCAAGTTGCCTCCACGTGGTTTCTGAAATTTTACTATCAAGTTGCAAAAACTACAATCACCGTACAACGTCCCTCTCAAAGAGAGTTTACGGTCAGAGTACTTATAGTAACCTTACCACTACCTTGACACTGGCGAAATTGTCCTATATTAATTAGGACAGGAAAGCCAAATTTTAAAAGAGAAGAAGAAACTAAATGTCAATCAGTAGAAGTTGACCTTAGTTTTGACGAATGTCCTAAATTTAGTACAGTGAGTCTTACGAGGCTAAAATAATCTTATAGGTTTCACTTGACCTTCAAAAGGTCCACAATTGCTAATATCTAGAAAGAAATTTGATAGGTAGGTACTTACCTCTCCAACGTTTGCGAAGGTGAGTAGTTCGTCATCCGACATGATGGGGAAGTCCAGTTCGTGCAATAGCTCTTCTTCCGTCCAGCGTTCCAGGGATGTGATAGGGCGCGCTTGCAACAGATAGATGTCATCCTGAAATATATGGTATTAATCATCATTAACGGCTCATAGCAACACACGGGTTAGACGTAGACCTCCCCTAAAACGTTCAATTATAACCTATCATGAACCTATGATGAATTATTCGGATTTTTGCCTGCAGCTAGGCTAGGTTTCACTACCGTACTTCGCGCAGGCGTCAGTCATTTCATCCTCACCACCTTGATGATTGGCAATCTAGCACCGTCCGCTTAAGCGAAACTTTTTTCCACGCACGACTAAAGTATGGAACCAGCTTCCTGGGACAGTGTTTCCGGAGCGGTACAACTTAGGGATCTTTAAAAAACGAGCCTATCAGTCTCTCAAAGGGCCGGCAATGCACCTGTGATACCCCTCGTGTTGACAGGTGTCCATAGGCGGCGGTGATTGCTTCCCATCAGGTGACCCGCATGCTCGTTTTCCCCTCTTATATAAAAAAACATTGCAGCCAATCGCATCCACCTCTCGCAAATCGCGTCGAACCATAAGGCCAATCGTGTGTGCTTAGGTATATTTTATCAGATATCTACGGTTTCAATGCTCGAATAGTATCTACTTAGTAATGCGCAGTACCTATCACCAAAAATCTATCTTTTTCTTTTTAGCAAAGTCTAATTCGTCGAGCGAACGTAAAAACTAACGAGAATACGAAAATTTATGTCAAGTAGGCTATGTAGGTAAACCAGTTTTTTCTGTTCCGTGGGTATACCTAATCCATTAATATCTGCGAATTGGCACGATAACAGGGCGATACTTGGTGATTGTTTGCATTAAAAACCATACCGTATAAAAAATAGTTGTGTGTGACATTACACAATTTCAAAACCATATCCATTTCTGACTATAAGTAGTGTTACCTTGCAAATAGCCCACTCGATGTCCCTCCCAGCTCCCCATAGCTCCTCCTGCGTCACTCCTAGTTTGGCCAGTCTTAGCGCTTCGCTCTCAGACATACACGGCACTCTGCGCTCTGTCTCAGGAACTTCCTCCATAGTGACGCCTGTCAAAATCGGCGCATAGGTATATAAAATTACTTTGTATAGCGATGCCTGGTGGGTGTTAGTTAATACAGTATGTCTAACGACTGTGTAGTTAGTTTTATGTATGTATTGTTGTTTTCTGTGTGCGGTCTAGTGTGAGCCTACTTTCATCATGTCAGCCGAAAGACGTCCACTGCTGGACATAGGCCTCCCCCAAGAGCCTACTTTATAAATGAAGAGCCTACTTACTTTATGAATAATTATAGTGACGACGGCAAGAGGCCTGACGGAATGCCGCTGGTGCCTTGGAGCATGGGTCGGCCGCTAGTTTGGGATGCCACTTGCGTTGATACCCTGGCACCGTCCCATGTTCCAAGCACCAGCGTCACCACTGGCGCTGCGGCATCCTCGGCTGAAAGCCTTAAACGCCGCAAATATGCCGAACTAGGAACCAGCTACATGTTTGCGGCGTTTGGTGTTGAAACCTTGGGGCCTTGGGGGCCAAGTGCGCGTCGGCTATATAAAGATTTGTCGACGCGCCTAATCGAGGCCTCGGGCGACCAGAGGGCTGGCCACTATTTCGCACAGCGTATAAGTATCGCTATACAACGAGGAAATACGGCCAGCCTTCTGGGCACCTTGCCCATTGACGGCGATTTAGGCCAAATTTTATACCTATAGTTTAATTATGTTTTATTATGATTGTTTTTGTTTATTCTGTTGAAAATAAAAATTTTGCAATAGTTAATTTTTCGGCAACCGTAATATCTCATTTTTAAAAAGCACAAAATGTAAAGAATGAATTACAATGTACCCACAAATTCTGTGAAATATTATAATTTACCATTTCCTATAGCAGATACACGCTGCGTTTTGGATCCGAGCTCAATGCTCGATATGGTGAGACTGTCGCCGTCGCGAGACACGACTATCGTGTCGGGTTCAACTGCGCCAGACACTACACTCTGAAATAAGTAATTACTAATTAATTTACCAAAATGACTTATTACAAAAACATTTTAAACGTATCATATCGGCTTTCCCCAATTTTCCTAAACTTTACCAAAAATATGGTCCTTTGTTCCGGACATCAAAAATAGTCCTTTAAACCGGATATACCTCTAGAATACGGTACTTCGAACTGCATTATTACTTGCAAAGTGTTGTTTTTATTAAGTATAAATACTTCATTCTTTTTGTAAGTATTCTGCCTTTCCGCATAATTATTGTTTGCCAAATGTTTCATTTGCCGATTGTTTCATTTCCCAAATCTCAATTTTCTCTGAATCCAAAAATTGTTCTGTGTATATTTTCTTATGCTTTTATAGGTTTATAGGTTAGGTTAGGTTTGTTTTATGAATGTTACGAAAAAAATATAGTTTCATAGAAAATCGTGTGTGGGGATATGAAAAAGTTTGGCAAATGAAATATTTGGGAACCGTGAGACCGTGTTTTTTTTTCTATTTTGCTATATACTTTGTCAATGAACTGACATAATTACTTATGTCGAAGTTAACGGAAATCGAGAAGAATACGGTGTACGTAAACACTCGTAAGGCATAAACTGACCTCGCCCAAGCCGTAGTTGGCAGTGATGAGCAGGCGTCGCGGGTCCCCGGCGGCGGGGTGCCGCGTGAACATGACGCCGGCGGCGCGCGGGCGCACCAGTGCCTGCACCACCACGCCGCCGCCGCACAGGCACTGCTGCCCGTTTAGCCTAAGAACAATGAGGGCAAATTGACACACGAAATATCGCAACGAGGGCTACTTGGCAGGCAAAATATCGCTAGATGGCATTAATTTCGCGAGGTTTTTTTAACGTCACGGTCTTGCTTGCAATCGGGTTATTAAATTAAATTAAATAACTAAATGAGCCAATAACAAGCAAGACCGTAACGTAAAAAAACCTCACGATACTTACGCCATCTAGCGAAATTTCGCCTGTCAAGTAACCCCCATTTGCTGCCATCTTAGAGCAACACGGGCTTCATATCCTACAGAATTGCTCTAAGGCTGCCATAAACTGTGACCGTATTTTTTTACGCTCTGACGTTTTCGATCGCATTCACCATGTCTTTCTACCTACCCTCATCTTACACCGTGTGACAGAAAGAGAAAGAAGAGGTGAAAACGATTGTGATTTCAAGTGTGTTAGACAGTAATGTGAGCATATTTTTTTGTTATACGCTTTCATTTTATATAGAGATAACATTGAAGTTCCCGCAAGCGCGCGATACACGAAATCTTCGCAGACATAAACTAATTTTTAAACTAAAGTACAAATTAACAAAACAAGAGACTTCGATATGCAAAATCAGCAGCCGACAGTCAGGCCGTGGTTTAACACTTTCACTCTCCCTCGCTTTCGCCACTGTCCACGGGTCGATACCTACGTCCGTGCCCGTGCATTACAGGTAATGCACATAAATGTACAGAACATTTCTGACGCCACGACGTCTACGTGACGTCAGACATGTTTGAGAACAAGTTTGCAGAAATGGCAGAGCTAGTTCGACGGTGCGTTACAATTAATTCACGGACAATTAAAGTATTAATAAATTAGATAACTAATATAACATCGCCAGAAATGGAGAAAGTAAGTTGATGAAGAAGACGACTAGGTACGTCTAATTTATGAGTCATTTAGACAAGTCTTTAGACATAAACGACCATAACTCGATATTACGTAAGAACAACACCTATTAGAATTAAAAAAAACTTTGTTATGGAGTGAGTTCACGTAATAATTAGGAACCTGCGGTAGGAGGCACTAGTGAACGCAAACATAGAGCCCCAGCACTTCTGTACGCCACGTAACACGTCTTCCGCCGCGCAGCCCAGCACTGTCTCGTTCTGCCCTGCAGCGGATAATGCTTCGCTGTCCTCTCCCACCGCTGTAAGAAAATAATAACGATAAAGATCGTGGTATACATACAATCGGCCTCCTATAAGATGTGCTTGATTACCAACTTTAACCTGTTCATTGGTATCTAGACAAAATATTTATTACCCATAGTCGGTGTCTTCAAACACGATTTTTAAGTTAATCCTTAATAACCACTAATTGCTAAAAATTAGTTAATCAATAATTATTACTCTTAGCTCGTTCATTGTGACCCTGCGACTGTAGAAGAGTTTGTAGGAGAAAAGTAATTACTAAAATTGCAAGATCTGCTAATGTAAAATTTTACGACCACTATCAGGCTCATACGTACCTGAAGATCTAACTGCAAAGCGTAGTTCAGGACCTAACCCTTGTTCTAAAGCTTTAGCTTTCAATTCATTGAGCTGCTGTAGGATTTCTTCCTTAACCTCTCCTAATATCTCTGTAGCGCTGAACAATTCTGCTGTCCTGTGACAAAAATATTAAGAATATAAAAAAAATGTTTTTTTTTTTATAGATTAGACACAGACTAAAGCTTCGCAAGTACAGAGTAAGTAGGCTGTTGCTAAACCAGTGAGCCTTTGGCTTTATCTGCACTTTTCATCGTGAAGTCACGGGGACAATCGCTGATAACTTTATTGTAAAAAAAGTGTTTTTTTTACTCAGGTATGTACCTAGTGCAAGTTTCTTTAAAGTGTGCCTCATCGTAATCTTCACCAGCTGCCTCGATTTTTAAAATTGCTTCTTTGAGATTTGGATTCACTTCGAGGTGCCTTTCCAGCGCTTTCGTAGTCAAACAAAAACCAGGAGGTACTTTGTAGCCCTGAAAAAAAAACGTTAAATATTATACACTAATTTCATAATTTAAGAAGTTTACAACTTAGTTATCTTATTTGACACATTCATTTAACATATACAGCCTACTAGAAAATTTGCAGCAGCATCTTCTTGGCAATGCATCGTATATGCTTGCCAAACGTGGCGAGTATTGGCAACCCCCTATGGGGGAGGCGTATGTCAAAAAGTGGACGTGCTACGGTAGATATGATAATGATGATTAATTTAAAAACAAATAAGCGGAGGTGCACTACACTATACGTTCAATAAACTATACGTAAAGTAAAACTTCAAGTGAAAGGGACAACTTCAAAACACGCACCTAGTTGTCTTCAGGGGGGAAAAGGACAGAAATTGTCAGAATGCTCTATATTACTAGGTACAGTACCTTCTCCTTCTGCGTGGAAGCCAGCAGGGCCAGCGAAGCTCCTTTGCCACCAACGAGATCAGCACAGGAGGCTGGGCGTTCCTCGAAAGCAGCGCAGAATGACACCGGGCCTACTTCGTTAGTGGTGTACCAGCGCAGCAACGGCGACGAGGCCAGGCGGTATAAGGGCTCTCTTATAACTGGAACGATCGTTAAATACATATAGAGGTAGGCCCAAGTTCAGATGGTTGAACGGCAACGGCGTCGAACAGGACACCAAGATCTGGGGGGTGAAAAGTAGGAGAAGGAAAGCCACAAAATAGATCGGACTGGAAAGATTTACTTCACCAGGTCCACGGCTGTAATGCTTCAGATGATAATGAAAGTTAAATGGCATTCTGTGCTTTGAGAGCATGAAAAATCCGTAACTTAGTAGTCCCCGCCCGATCTTAGAACGTAGGTACCTACCGTTGGACATATCCCAACCAACTATAACATGTTGTCTGACGGTGATGCCAAATTAGTCAGGTTAGAATGTGCGTGAAAAGTACAGTGAATTTAAGTATATATTTATCTAAATTATCAAGTATGTTTATCCGTTAATATGCCATATACTAACAAGCTTTGCTTATGAAACTACCGTGAGACTCACTCATATTAAATATAATGACCCGGATAACTCACGTCTTAAATCGAGTTTAGCTCGACATGTTTCGGGCTAATCCGTAGCCCTTCGTCTTCGGAGCAACGCGACTCAGCGGCTGCTGCAACACGCGCACTCAAGCGCGCGCGAGCAAGTGACATATATCATTATATTTAATATAAGCTTTGCTTAGTTCGGAACTATAGGTCAATCGGTGTCAATTGTCCCCATGATATTTATTTATTTATTTGACTTCTAATGAATTCAATTTTATTACAAATATAGTCTTACAACGGTACCAGGATTAGGACTCAATTCTAAGACAGAGCCAGACTCACCTGACGGTTCGTAGCCCAGTTCGATCACGCCGGTTCCAGGCTCTCCGTTGATCTCCACCACGAGAGTCCTGTACACGAACTCGTGCTGGTACGGCACCCCGCTGAACAGCTTTACTCCGTCCGAGTTTATTCTTAGCATTATTTTTAGGTCCCTATTTCTCGCTGAAATATTGCATTCGTGCATTAATTCAATATAAGTACAGTATTTAAAAAAAACATTCCTTTGACATTAGTCAAGTAAGTATTAACTTACTTCCAACATTTATCATGTAACTCTTGGGTATCCCTTCCGATATCTCACAAAAGTCTAGCATAACTAGATCGGAAGACGTAATGCTTTCCACTGTAAAGTCTGGGAACCTGACGCATCCGGAATGGCATCTGTAAAGAGGGTTTACGTTAATTTCTGCTAAGGTATCGACCACAAATCCGAATGGAAGAAGAGAAGGGTTGTTTGTTAGTCGATTTTTTTATGGTCCGGGTGAATAATTATTTGGAAAAATAGCCATGCGGCTACCTAACTCGGGCTACTTCTTGTTTCCAATCCTGAGGTTAATTACTAAATTTGTAATATAATAATACCTAACGATGTTCACTTACTGTGTTAGTACGTTTTTGTAAGCGACGGCTTTCAACTGAACAGCAGTGCCATCCCGCGCGGCGACGACAATCCCTACGGATCGTCTGATGCCCTGGTACTCGTGCGGCGACCAACTTCGCTCCTTCACCCCCCGCACTTGCAGGAATTCACTTGCGTCGACTACCCCGTCAGTGAACACTTCAAACCGACCCTGGACCACACCCCATTGCAGCCAGCTGCCGTCTTCCCATTTGTCTCTGAAATATTGGTATTAGAACAAAATACAGTTGTTGTAAAGTATGCCTGGATTACTGTGAAGAGCAAGTTCAGTGGCAACATTAGACAAAATTTGGGCGTCAGCTATATCACCTTTGCGAGGTCCCTATAGCAGCGCACAAGACCTATGGATGGAATAAGCAAGATATTTTGCAAGGCCCTATGATGGCGCACCACACATTAGAATTAGACGAAGAATTTTTTAATGAGGTCACGACTCACGTCGCTTTTCATTTAGGTATGTTTGTTATGTGTGGGGTACTCACAGAATGTTAGGCCAGTCGCCATCGCGCCAGGGCTCGAGTGCCAGCGCTTCCGCCGCGAGCTGGTTGCTCCAGTCCTCTGGGTGCCGCACCTCGCTTGACGCCGACGCCCAACTGCCACAGGAATGTCAGGATTACTTTGTAATTTGCTAAAGGGGCTCCTAGACGGGCCATATTTTCACTGCAATATGTGGCCGGCAACTATTGGTGTCCCTGTCTAACATGTGAGTAAGAGAGGGACACCAATAGTTGCCGGCCACAAATTGCAGTGAACATGGCCCGTCTACGAGCCGCTTAATACTAGCACTACCACTATCAGTAGTGTGAAGTGTACTGTACATATTTGCTGGGCAACCCGGAGAGAAGCGTGAACTACCTTAGAGGTGGGTACGTATGTCTTGGCGTTGGCGATTGCCCTGCTTCTAGTGGTGTGGCGTCGTAACGTAACACAATTCCATCCGGGATACCTTCAGTTTTACGTGACGGCAGTGATATGACAATTATGGCAAAGGGTTTGTACAATGAACTGTGATGTTCCATCCGAAGACTTTCCTAACTCACGCATACCTTCTCACTCTTCGGATTGCCTAACGATAATGTTCACTCTATATACACCAATACTGTTTAGGTGCCACTCCCTTTGGATGTGTGTGATTATGCGCTGAAAGTTCGCTAAAGACTAACATTTTCGAATATCGTCATGAGCATCCTCACATATCTTTGATGGTGCGTTTCTAAAACAAGGAACCAGGCAAACGAACCAACGAAGTTTAGGTTTTTCACGGATGTGTTTTATTATTTGTAAATAGTACATTGTTATTTATCATTCATTGTCCTCATTAAAATCGCGATTCTTGGTCGTTATAATAATAGACACCTAGTCGTTGAGTAGACAGATACGCTATAATCTCTAGCTGTTATCTCTGCACCTGTGGTTATTATTCAACTAAAAGCCACATTACTCTTATCGACGCATGAAATGGAATGGAAATGGATGAAGTCGCTTAGAAATAGCTAGCTTACAATAAGAATTTACAATTGATTGCTTACAATAAGGAGATGGTAAGTGCCTGTATAAATACAGGGCTGAATTAACTATAAAGTACAAATCAACGCACGTAAAAAGAGCTCCTGGCAGTGAGTACGGACCAAATTGGCGGCGGAGCAGTAACTAACTCATCTTGACAGGGTGGCTCCGATGGACCAAGCTACCCATTGGGATAGGTGCGTCAGAGAGGACATCATTATCATTATCATCTGATATACCTAAGTATATTAGTCGGTGCAATGAGCTACATATTAATGTAGTACGGAAAAATATTTACTAACACTTACCGGGGTCGCATCTCGCAATACGTTCAATTTAATTTACGTAAGTATATCTTTGATTAGTGCCCTTAGTGTAAGTTTTCGGTTACAAAATACGTCTCGATCGCTTTTCGTGTTTCCATACAAATTGAGATTTTAACGTGAACGCGATCGAGACGTATTTTGTAACCGAAAACTTACACTAAGGGCATAGTTCAATGAGTAGAGAATGTCGCAACTTGTCCCACTTCGGAATTTAAGTGTTACTTACACGTAAGATACCATTATAGGAATAGTGGTTGTTATGATTTTTGGAAAATTTCAGTTATTCTATTTACTAGGACGAAACAAACACTCGCCGCACAAGTTTCAGAAAAATAAATGACAGCATTTCATCCGTAAACAAAAAAAATACGCTCTCAACAAATATTTATTACCTCAGTCTGTTTTCTTTTTTAACCGACTTCAAAAAAGGAGGAGGTTATCAATTCGGTTGTATTGTTAAAAAAAATTGCGTTCGTCTAAAAATGCTTTCAATTAGGTCCCATAAGCACCAAATCAGGATCTGATGATTGGATCCTAAGGAAATCGAAGGAACTCTTCAACTGTTGTAGGGACGCCTATGGTAAATTTTAATATATATTGTAAGTTAAGTAACTCGTTAGAAAGATCATCGAATTTGTTTTGTGTAAGTGGAAAACAGAACTGATGAAAAAGACCACAGTTGACCATCGGAGTTACTACTCAGTAACAATTATTTCACGGGTTGAATTTCAATTACTTTAACACAATTGCTAAGCAATTTATGCTCCTCGTAATGCATATGGTGAAATAGAATGGATGGTGAAGCACCGGGACTCCTCAATAATGATCGTCTTTGCATCGGAAAAAGCAGTCTTTCGTAAAAGGTGACGAGCAGTTGATATTAAACTATTGGATCTTAGGTTATTTACACTAAAAAGCGTGATAAAAAAAAATTATAACAAAAATTGAACCGACTACAAAAAACCATGAAAATAATTTTCTACCAGTCTGAAGTCGGTCGGTGCGGTACGAGCCAGCAGGAGTGATTGCAGCCCAATATAAAGTGCGTAGGTGAGGTAGATGACTATAGGTCCACTCCTGCTGGCTCGTGCTGAGCCACCGACCGACTTCAGACTGGTAGAAAATTATTTTCATGGTTTTTTGTAGTCGGTTCAATTTTTTGTTATAATTTTTTTGTACTTACATGCCATTGAACTTAGCATGATGCGTGGTGTCCTCTCCGACTTTGGAGACGAGACCGTTGAAGATGATTCTCAACCGTTTTCGCGGTTCCAGGACTTGGATCTTGAGGCCGCCCGCGGTCCACGTGCCATCAGCACTGTCCCAAGCGCCAATAGCTGTGTCTGGGTGCTCTATGAAAGAAGGCTATCAATTATTTTACTTAATTTGACTTCTCGAACTACACTATACGTACATGGTGTGAGGAGGAGAGGTATTGTGTCCCTCTGCTACCTATAACAGGAAATATCGGACGAGACAAGATTAACTAAAGGTGCTTTTCCACTGGCGAGGCGAGACGAGGCGGGGCGAGACGATAATTGTATTGTATTGTAAAACTCTTGTATTGTATTGTTCTTTTATTGTACATAAAAACATACAAAGGCGAACTAATTAATTGCGAATTAATTGAAGTTTGAAAGTTAAGGTATGGAAAATTTACAGTCATCTCCTAGCGCATCTTTCGTAATAACGAATCGTGTTGCTGGATCCCATAGAGTATTAATAATATTATTAACTCAGCAACGAAAACACGAATCCGCGTGTCATCGCGCCGGTCTGTTCGGTAGCGGAATTTTTGGTGCAATTGGGTCTGTGCAATTGCAATTCTCGTCCCACCTTGTGTCGCCACGCCTCGCTGGTGGAAAAGCACCTCAACCCATTACAATAGTAGATTGTTCAACAAGGGACTAAAACAAGCCATAGCCGATATATAGCAGCATAGTATTTTTTTTTTTTAATAGGAAAGTATTTTTTTTAACTGACCAGATGGTCCCAAAGGAAGACCAGCTCCGTTCGCAAGACCGGCAGATTGCTAATTTGGGACCATTTCGTGACATGCATACTTAACTAAAAAAAGAAAAACATTTTTTTTTATTATTATTTTATTATTGTTGTTGGTTTTAGAAAAATATGGCGCTGTCCATTGGAGGACAATTTTGCCAGTGTCTAGTAGGTTTTGCCGTTGAACGGTAAAAATTCTAGAAAACGAAAATATGAGACGTAATGGTGGATGAACGAAGACAGCGCGAATTCTATTTTTATTATTATTCTTATCCATGTCATGTCACGAATAAATGTTTTCTTTCTTTCTTTCTTTTTCCATAGCAAAACGAGATGTTGCTGCTACCACCATCTTACTCGCTAATCCTGCCCTGAAGCAACAGTGCTTGCACCGGCGTGGAGAGTAAGACAGCCGGTGAAATTACTGGCACTTGAGGTATCCCATCCTAGGCCTCTATGTTGGTAACGCATCTGCAATACCCCTGGTGTTGCAGATGTTTATGGGCGGTGGTGATCTCTTACCATCAGGAGACCCACTTGCTCGTTTTCCATCCAGTCGATTAAAAAAAACTACTTTTCACTTTGAATGCGAGAAAAAAAACAACGGTCTATTCAAAATTGCAATATTACTTTTTAAAAGCGTACGCTCGGCTAATTGCTCGACAGGACCTATTCAAAATACAAATAGCAAAAAAAAATTGCACGTTTTTCTTTTCTTTTATTGTTTATGAAGTGACGCTCTATATGCTTGCATTAGTATTTAGCCAACGTTTCCAAATTGAAAACTATTTATAAAACTAATTGGACTATGCATAATAATATGAATTAATCCTTAATAGAATTGAATGGATTCATATTCGTAATCATTAATTGTTTCACGAAATTAAATCGTATTTTCTTTATATTTTTGCAGTTGTCATTTTGAGGTTATTTCCACGCCCTAAAAAACCTCCGTACACAAACACCGTGATTGGCTGTTTAAGGGTTTCCAACGTAATTTTTTTTAATACTTTAGTCCCTAGAGATTAATGAGAAGCTTTAGTCCCTATATGCAGAGACTAAAGTAGCATTTTAAGAGCATGAGAAGTGAAAATTAGTTTTAATAATTAAGCATAGTAAGTTGGAGTACGGGGTGACGCGTACCACAGTATAAGAAGACCAATTTCTCGTACAAAAGGTCATGACATTAGACTAGACCCATTCGGGTAAAAAAATGCTCGCAAAGTTCAAAGCCTTCATTGGCTCGATGACGCGCGATCAGCTCAGGTCGGCGAGCGTTTTCACTATTTAAGGTTTCCTGGCAGCACAGAGAATACTAGTTTACTATCGCCGTGCTCCAGGCCCTCATGTTCATGTATGCGTTTTACTAAACCTCCAACGGAACTGTTGAGATGCTTCGGTTGTAATATCGACAAGATAATACATAAACATCATCATCATGACAGCCGAAAGACGTCCACTGCTGCCTATGCCTCCCCCAGCTCTCTATGGCTCTCCACTCAGACCGCGGTCTTGTGCTTTCGCGATCTTAACCAGGTCGTCGCTCCATCTTGTTGGAGGCCTACCGACAGCTCGTCTCCCGATCCGTGGACGCCATTCAAGAACCTTCTCACATTAAAAATTAAAAAATATTTTTAGGCACATATTTATGTATTCTTGACAGTATTAGCTTCTGGTGCTGTGTCAGGTTACCCCACTTCTTTACAGCCAGCTGGTAAGTAGGTAAAAGAACTTACCTACTCGTGGGTAGGTACGGTACAGTTATCAACACTCTTTACTAAAAAGTCGTGGTTGGGTCTCCATAATGTTTCTGAATGATCAGATCTACTACTAATACTCTTGTATTGACGACTGTACCTAACTACATGTAACCTAGATAAGGGGCAAGTCAATGAGTGAATGCGACCAACGGCACGTAGCACGTACTTGGGTAGGTACCCAATTGCGCATTGAATACGATATCCTTACAGTGTGTTTATGTATACATAATTAATTATATTGTGTTCAGAATTAGGTAATTCTGGGTTCCTCTTACTCAGAATCACGAGCACTATTGATTTTGGTGAAGAAAAAAAATTACCCATAAAAAATTTGTGTCCATTTTGTAACGACCCATATAAACTGTATGAAAAAGTCTCAAAAGTGACAAAAAAATTAGAGACCTTTTTTTCTTCGTCATAATCAATAGTGCTCATGATTCTGAGTAAGAAGAACCGAGAATTAGGTCAGTACCTAATTAATTCAGAAAAAAATTAAAGCGTCATTTAAAGTGAAAATACCCAAATACGTCCCTTGGAGATTTAAATTAATATTTACTTATTGGGATAATCTTAAAAATATATATTTTCTCATTCGGAATGGCAACCGCATACTCGATCGATACATTTAAACAGGGTATCCCGCGCCTATACCACAACACAAGGTGGGAAAGTATCTTAAATATTGGAGATAAACAATTTTACTAAAAGAAGACTTCATTTTTTTTTTAACAATTTAAACTTCATTTCTAGACATCTACAATTTTATTTATTTATTTTATTTTATTATTTTAAGAACACATACAGTCGTATATTAATGAGTATACAGGTAAACCAAAAACAATATAAAGACCTAGAGGTTCATAAATATTCCTAGGTAGGTACTTAAAGTTATTTAAAACTAATGTGAGTACTAAAATAAATTAAAAATCAACAAAACTAGGTTCATTGAAAGATAAATGTTGACAGAAACACTATACAAAATGTTGCCTGACTAATTTTTTGAGAGTAACAAGCGAACTCGCAAATGGGTCAATATCATACAATTGTTCATTAATTAACCGAGGAACTCTTCTGAAAAAAGTGTGTTTTGTGTAGTTAGTACGAGCAAAACTGACATGGAACAATCTTCGAGGACGCAAGGAGGGACATGGAATACTAAAACTTATACTATTAAGAGATCTGGGCATCTAATTTCATTTTTTAAGATTTTGAAAAAGAACATCGAATCTAAATAAAGACGCCTATTTTGAGTGAAAGGAAATTAAAATATTTTGAAGATTGTAATGAATTATCAAAATGTTTACCAGTCTTGTAGCAGAGTGACTTTAGGAAAATACTTTGAATACGCTCTAACCGATCAATATGAATTTGGTACTGAGGAGTCCAAACCACGGAAGCAAATTCTAAAATACTTCTAACAAATGAGCAAAATAAAATCTTAAGGGTCTGTGGACGCTTGAACGGTTTACCCATTCTAAGTATCATTCCTAGATTTTTGTAAGCTCGTTTACAAATATTGTTTATATGAGTTATAAAATTCAATTGGGAGTCCATGGTGACACCCAAATCTCTGATGGAGGACACACGGGTTAAACATTTATCATTTAAGACATAATCAAATATAATTGGATCGATTTTACGGGTAAAGCTAATAACAAAACATTTATCGGTATTCAAGTACAGGTGATTATTAGAACAATAGTTAAGGAAATTATCAAGATCCTGCTGCAAATAGTGGCAATCAGCAAGAGTGGCGACAGCTTTATTAATTAAATTTTATAAAAGTTTTTATAAATTTTCGTCTCTACTTTAATAATTCCGAACAAGATAACGGTAGAAATGTCATAATTTTAAGCTGTTAAAATACTAGTTTTCTAGTCATTTTCATTCAACAAGAGTCGTTATCAAATGGGTAATTTCGGTCCCCTGAAATCCATTAAGTAATTGCGCAAAAAAATAACGTGCACTAAGGTTTTCTACTCTACCTACTCATGTACAGATAAACTGGATCAAATAAGTACGATACGAGGAAAAATACATACACGCGTGTGATAGAGTCTGGGTGTTATTTAACGTATAGTAGTAGGCGCCTAGCAGTCGTCGAGGCTATTGAGGGCGCGCCACAAATTAGTTCATCAACAATAAGTATGTATAAAATCAAAGCCAACGTACGTAGTAATTTATAGGAGCTCCCATCTCGCAGCTTCACGTATAAAGTTAGTTCCGCCAATGGTTTTCTCCCGAACAACTTGCGTACTCCTACGAGGATGGTGGCGCCCTCAGGAGATGAAGCCTTTATGCTGATGCCGTCCACGCCTTCGGTCGCGTTGTGTGCTCGGGGCGACTCGTCGAATTGATATTTTGATTTCCTCTGCGACTTCCATCGTCTCACTGCCCATCGTGCACCGAGGAGTTTTAAAGGGTAATTCCATCCTGTACACCAAAGAAAAAAAAACAATAACTTTCTACCGTTAATCTAAAAAAAAAAACATTTTTCAATTTAGGGATTCTTTTGCAAATCATTAGGCTTTAAAGTGTTAATTTTTGTTAAGAGGCAAGTGCCCCCTTCCTCCATAAGCTAAACTGTGGACTTAAAAAATATTTTTAAAAAATCATAGTGGTTGTATGTATAAGTATATTAAGTATTTACTTATTGAATTTAACAGGAAAACTATCACAGTCTAGTAGGCGTTACAAGCTAATGAGTACCTAATCAGTCGATCAAAATATTAAATATTTGCCGCAAATTAGTAGGTTTTTTAGCTCTACATTTGCAAATTAGTTTATGTCACTAAAAATGTTTAATAAAGAGCATATAGCCCATTAGTCTAGTCCCATTACTGACTGATGAAACATTTCAAAACGTATCTCGATGTACTAGTATTTATCGATGCAGGAGTTTACTGATAACGTCTTACATGACTACAAACAGATAAACAAATTATTAGTTTTTGCTGCCCATTAATCAAAAAGATAACAAACAATGAAGAATTGAATCGAGCACCTACCTGTTCTAGCTAATTATTCATGATTAAATTGTAAAGTGCAAATCAAAATTAGATGCCATGTTACATTTTATAGTCAAATTAAAAATTAAACAACATTAACATGTATCTATAATACGAGCAAAACATTAAAACATGTAGTTCGTCCTCGTCAATCTGAACAACATTAGTTCAGCTACTTTTAAAAATAATGGAGTCTTTGACTTTTCCTTTTTTTCATACAAATTAAATACTGCTATCAATGTACTTACGCCATCCTAGAACCCAAACCCAACTGACGTCGCCTGTCACGCTAGAAACATCAAGCATTTTTCTATAAATTGCTTCTTCGAATAAACTTAAAAGTGTAATAAAAATTAAAAAACTAATTATTTTTAAAAGTCGCTAAACTATATCGTTGTTCAGATTGACGAGGACGATCTATGTTTTAATTTTTTGCTCGTATTACAAGCCACACCCGGTATATCTAAGCAATGCCAAAAGTAAGTGACCCTACGTACGTACAACCCCCTGTCAAAGTCCATCAGACTCAAAATCGACCCTTCGAACAGTAGGTAAAAACGAGATAGTAGGTATTCGATATTTGTAAGAATCTCCTGATTGTAACAAATTAATATACGTAATTAATCAGCAAATACAAATTAAATTATGTAGGTACTCACCAGGCGATCTATAAAAGCCCCTCCTCGGCGGAGATTTCCTCAAAATTATCAAATACGCCACCAAGGCCGCGGTAGTCAAACCAGCCGGCAAAAGGAGGTCAAAGAAAAACATACTTAATGACCACTCACAATTATCTGGCGCTTGAATTTATGTGATCAATTCATAAAAAGTTATCGCGAGATAAGCCGGCGACGCGGGCGCATGTGGAAACTATATAATAGTTCGTGAATGACTGCGCGAACCGCCGCTACGATCTGATTTAAATGTTGAAGTGTTGTGAGTGATAAACGAAACAACTTTTATATTATACCTAGATGGGTATCTATCTGTGCGTTGTGAATGCATTAGCGCTGTGTGTGGGTAGATGCACAATACAAACAAAGCTGTCGTGACATAATTTTTAATCTGTTACAAACTACGATGGATACTTCATATTCGATGGATACTTTCATTATTAGTTATTGAGTACTTAGGTACATTCCTTTTAATGGATTATATTGACATTTTAATTATTTTATTGTTAAATTTTAATGAATGATTGCTCGATTTTAATGAACATTTGCACTTTAACCTGTCATCTCCCAGGATAACAGGATCAAAGGAATTTGGGCACAAACTTGTGCCTCTGGGAGAGGACAGGTTAAAGTATATAATATTTCGCAAACAGATCACCGGATCGAAAAACCGTCCTGACAACCCCCCAATGGTTTTAAAAGACCTCCAACGACACCCCACACTATAGGGCTGTCGAGAAAAAAAACCATTTCACCCCCACTTCACGTCAATGGGAGGTTACCTAAAGATTTTTTTTTATTTTACAACTGTCGGCGTAACTGAAAGAAAGAAACAAAGAAAGATTTATTTTGGCTCCATAAGTACCACCTAAAACTAAGACTAAAACTAGCACTAAAACTATGTTACTTGTTGACACGGCAGGATACCAAAAAGTGTCTCCACTCAGCATGTGTTGCCGCACATTATGTATGTGCGGGATGCTGGTTGGTACGCTGGTTTTCTGTGGAGCCCAAACTGATTATTATTTATTACTGCCTGATATTATTGAAATTATGGCAAATTAAATTACGCTCTTAAGTCGATGTATATTCATGCCAAATTACAGCTTTCTAGCATTGATAGTCTCTAAGCTTAGCCGCGTACGGACAGACAGACAGACAGATGGACAGACATAGCATGGCGACACTATTTAAGATAGTATATATAAAAATAGTTATCTACCAATTTATTATACTCGTACCTACAAGGGTGGAAGTTACTATATACATGGTGTGAGTTCTTATATTGACACCCAAGGAAGTAATAGACTAGAATTATATTATGTACTCTGTGCTAGAATTAATAGAATAAATAGTATGCGCTACAGGTAAGTACAGTCAACTACAAAGACACGGCCAAATTTCATTCATCATGAACCCATTGATCATGTGTTTGAAGTTTTGTGTGATGATACTGATGATGGATGTACGGTCTTCATCTGTGCATTAATATTATTTACTGCTTACTCGTACCTACTTTGTTTCTATTGTACGTATATTTACGAGTAGTTTAGATATTTTACTATGGTTTAGACTCTAAAATTCACAGTGCTTTAGTTTTACTCTTACCTATACGTAGTAATTTCATTGAATAAATAATAAATAAATAAATCATCATTTATCCCAGCCTACATACGTCCCACTGCTAGGCACAGGCCTCCTCTCAGAATGAAAGTGCTTGGGCCGTAGTTCCCGCGCGGGCCCATTGCGGATTGGGAACTTCACACCCACTATTGAATTGCTTTGCAGATTTGTGCGGGTTTCCTTATGATGTTTTTCCTTCACCGTAAAGCTCGTCAAATGTAATTTCGCACATGAATTTCGAAAAACTCAGAGGTGCGAACCGGCGTTTGAACTCACGATCCTCTGCTTGAGAGGCCATAGGTCAAACCGATAGGCCACCATGGCGGCTAAAGTTACGACAAAGGTCTGTGATGTACTTTCTCGACCTTATGATAAGGTAGATAGGTAGGTATATTGGTTATTTTTGGCCGTGTGGATATCTTTGTAGTTGACTGTACATAAAACCCAGTTAAAGAATTAACGAGTAATTTATCTATGAACTTACGTTTTGAGATCTCAAAAACTTTAAACCTATTTGGCCTTTAAACGCCCTTATGCCGAATTGCCAGTATTAAGACATTTTTTCTATTCAGTGATTTGTTTGCGAAATATTCAACTTTAAAGTGCAAATTTTCATTAAAATCGAGCGCCCCCCCCCCCCTCTAAAATCTAAACCGGTGGGTGGAAAAATTTGAAAAAATTCAGGATGGTAGTATATCAAACTTTCAAAGAAAACTATAGCGGTCAAGTTTGCTTGAGAATTATTAGTAGTTTATTTATGAGTAAATAGCAGCCTAAGGTATAAAATATACCTAAACTTGGAAGATTCCGTATAAAATACGAAATCCTTAGAAAAATATTACTTAATTTTTTCGTAATGGCTACGTAACCATATTTTGGGCGTGTCCGACACGCTCTTGGCCGGTTTTTAGGGTTCCGGAGCCAAAATAGCAAAAACGGAACCCTTATAGTTTCGCCATGTATGTCTGTCTGTCTGTCTGTCCTTCCGCGGCTTTGCTCAGGGGCTATCAATGCTAGAAAGCTGTAAAATTTTGCTCAGATATATAGGTAAACTATGCCGACAAAATGGTACAATTAAAAGTTAAAAAAAATTTTTTTTAGGGTACACCCCATCTAGACGTAAAGTGGGGGTGATTTTTTTTTCCCATCCAACCCTATAGTGTGGCACATCGTTGGATAGGTCTTTTAAAACCATTAGGGGTTTGCTAAGACGAGTTTTTGATTCAGCGATGTGTTTGCGAAATATTCAACTTTAAAGTGCAAATTTTCATTAAAATCGAGCGCCCCCCCCCCCCTCTAAAATCTAAACCGGTGGGTGGAAAAATTTGAAAAAATTCAGGATGGTAGTATATCAAACTATCAAAGAAAACTATAGCGGTCAAGTTTACTTCAGAATTATTAGTAGTTTATTTATGAGTAAATAGCAGCCTAAGGTATAAAATATACCTAAACTTGGAAGATTCCGTATAAAATACGAAATCCTTAGAAAAATATTACTTAATTTTTTCGTAATGGCTACGGAACCCTATTTTGGGCGTGTCCGACACGCTCTTGGCCGGTTTTTTTACGAAGCTTCGAGGTCCCGGGTTCGATCTCCGGCCGGGGCAGATATATGAACAATACAATACAAATTATTCTTTATTGCACACCATAAATCAGTACAAAAAACTTATAATATAAGTAAACACTTAAGATTCAGGGTAGACAATAGGGGGTTTTTAGTATTTAAGTACTATATATCTACTTATATAAGTATGTTTATCCGTTGCCTAGTACCCATAGTAGGTACAATAATAGTCAATAGAGGTACAAAGCTTTGCTTAGTTTGGGACTAGGTCAATGAGGGCTATCGCGTATGAATTCGCCACTAGAGGCGCTAGTGTAGCGTGAGGTCTCTGAAATGTCAAATCTCATAGTTTTTGGGTGAGGTACGCGGGTTTATTTATAATTAGAATACATTTGTGAATATTTTGCAATATCTGAAATTAATTATGGCAAATATGCGTTCCGGGGCAATGAATGTCTGTGTTTTGAGACAGTTTTGTCTTTCGGAAACCTTTGTCCTCCCTTTTTTCCGAACAAAACGGGGACTATACAACACTGTGGCATGCTCGATATTTTTATGGTACGGTTTTAAGGTGTATTAAATATGATTTTAATCTAAACTTTGTTTTCACGCCCGTAATAACAGACTTTGAAAGCCATACTTAAACCTCACGCAACAGTGCGCCATCTAGTGAGACAAAAAACGATAGCCCTCATTGGTGTGAAATGTCCCATTGTAACGTTGTGTTTTCTTCCATGACTCGAACTGCCCGAAATCCGATTAATCTGGCAATTATTTTAATATATTTTTTTCAGCTGGCAACAGGAGGGAGGATTGTGTTGACGGGGTCATCTCTGATTGGAGCATTTAAGTAAATCATTTTGTAGGGATGTCAGTTCAGGAATTTCTATCATGTTTCAGGGGAAATATAATTAATTTCAGACATTGGTGAAAAACATTTATTTAATTTACAATCAGTCTAATCTGATACAGAATCGAAAGCTAATAACATCTAGTGATAATTTGGCATAGTAAATGTTGTTCCCACAATTGGTGGGATTCGGGGGAAATTCTTAGGGGCTTTTCTTAGTCCAAGCTATGTTCACTCAGGCTTTGAGGAGGGCTGTACTGGAGTCTCCATTGTTTTTGACTTGGGCCTCCATCATGCGTGACCAAGATATCATTTTCCATCGAAGAAGAGACGAGGGTGGCAGCCTCTATTGTGAATTATTGTGGCTTCTTTGGCGCAAACGCAGCCCATTTAAATTGTATTTTTGTGCAGCAAGTGAACTGTAAGTAAATTTGGTTACTGAAATATTGGTTAGATTTGCTTTAGTCCACGCGGCATTATTTCTCATCCATATGGTTAATTTCAGCAAACGATTCCTTGCATGCGGCTGAGGGTGGGAAGACCAGCGTCGAGTTAATCCTGGGCTACAGTTGATTTACTCCGGTAAGAATCATACAGATCATTTTACCTCTTTGCCACATGCTTTTGCCTTTTTGCAAGTGTCTAATCGAAGCAATTTCTTCTTCCTTCCAGCCGGTTAGGGTTTATTAGGTTTATTAAGTTTATTATGATTATCAGGATCATTATGATAATTATTGTTATTTAATTTATCTTAATTTTGCACACATTTTCATCTTTCGTTTACTTACTACAGTAAAGTAATTTGTGGCATGATGATGCCAATGATTTGGGTTTAGACCTTGTCTTTTTGCACCTCCATTTGGGAGCTTAAGGTTTAGATAAACTCTAATTTCCGGGCTAGATATTCAATTCTGTGTTCTGAGAACAAGCCAATTTTCTGTAGCATCATTGCCTTGGCTGTGCCTTCTGCAACTAGCTTTTGCCACGTCTTTTCTTCCGTTGCTGAGACCAGAAGACTGTTTTGCATCCTGTGGGACCCGCGCGGCCAGCTAAGGGTCAGCACATAGAGACGACGCCCCAGAGCATCGCGCTTGTCTCACTCCAGTGGTCATCCTTCGGCTGCCGGACTGGTGTCACAGAGAGGTAGCTTCTGGCCAGGTCTGTAAAACATTTATAAATATGAATTAGGGAAGTATGATTTAAATTCAGTAGTTGAAAATTGAAATTGATGGCAAGTTTTGATTTCCTTAGGGACTAACACCATTAAGCTTAAATAAATTGTGAAACTAGCATATAAGAACCGCCTTCTGCATCACACCCGCTTGCGGCTGAGCTAAAACTATATTTGTAAATTGTCTGGTAATCTACTACAAGTGGTTTCACATATTTATATTACTTTACGCTGTATAGAGTCAAAAGAGCAATAAAGATTGTGTTTACATACTAACATTTTTCCTTTACATCCTTTAGATAGAGCCCTAATTATTCAGAGCACGCCTCCAGACAATATTTAAGCATTTTCAGTGTAGCAACAGCTACTTTCAGTTTTATTCTGTCTTTCCGCATTGCCCCTTGGCTGTTACCCACACCGGGCTTGTTTTCAGTACGGCACAAGGTGGCAATTGGCGCCCAACCGTTAATTTTGCGTTATTTTGAGTGCTTTGAGTAATTTTGGCTAATTTTTTTTGTGTAGAAATCAACTGCCATCAATTTTCAATAATTAAGATTCAGTTTGTCAGGTTGAAACCAAATATTACCTTTGAATGTAGAAGTCTAGCACATTTATGCCTTATTTCATAAAAATTTCACTGTTGTAGTTATTGTTTTCACTATTTTCACCACAAATTGATATTTATTAACATTTTTAAAGTAAAAGTAACCTATAAACTTTGTGAAAGCGAACAAACTTTCTTTGACAGTTATAAAGTGTCACTTCATAGCATAGCTTTCTATACTATACATACAGCTATATTTCAGATTATCTATGAAAGGAAACTTAGGTTTGTTCAACAAACTTCATTTTTTTTTAATGGTGAAAAACCCACTTTGGGAAACAAAATCATTGTGAAATATTGAATATTAAATTATAATATCATTTATGCTACAACATTATGACAAAATTATGACCTAGAATTATAAATTATGTGTGCATAGTGCTTAGACAGTTTGTAAATTATCTAACTGCATTTCATACCTAATAGCAGTGTATATAAACTACTACCTTTTATTTATAGCAGCATTTAATTTACTGCCATTTATTAATTACTGCCATTTTATGCAATTTAATTGTGTTTATTGCTACATTTGTGCCAGCAAATTGTGTTATTAATAAGAATTTGGGGAATGAAACATCATTCATAAATTTTGCTATAAAACTTTAATAAAAACTTATATTTTGTAAAATAACAAACATAAAACAATTTTATTGTTGAAACAAATTAAACAATAGTAATTAAAGTTTGTAAGCCATTAATTTCAATTCAATTTAGTACACAAACATCACTAAAATATGGAAAGAGTTATACAATTTTATTCACTTTTGAAAGATGAGTTGATTTATGAAGTTAAAATTAGGTCAGAAACGCCACTTAGTACTGTTGATGGTTTGAGAAAGCAACTTAAGAAGTTATTTGTTGAATGTCCTTCGGAGGCTATATTGGAAACTGACTTTGCTATTGATTCCGAGCTAAAAACAATTTCTGACAAGTTGATTGAACTGAGGTCATGTGTTGACAGGTATTCATCAACATCTGATAGGTACTCATTAAATAGGTCAAAGGCACTGGGTTATCATTTATATCATCGCTTGTTTAGAATAGATGTTGACTTGGATGTCGCTAAGCTTAGAGTTAAATCAGACCTTTCATCAGACTTAGAGTCACTGTTGGCTATTGTTGAAACTCCAATAACATCTCCAGGTACAAATGAGGACAACCAGATGTTTTCTTCACATTCACAACAACAATCACAACAATCACAGCAACAATTTGAGTGTTCCGGCGATAAGAATGTTTCAAAATGGGGTGTTAAATTCAATGGCATCACGGACGTCAGGTCATTCTTAGAACGCATAGGTGAACTTCAGTTGGCTTTTGGTGTTTCAGATTGTAAGTTATTCAACTCAGCGGCACAATTGTTTGTTGATAAGGCACTATTTTGGTTTAGAGGCATAAGGCAGGAAGTTTCAACCTGGAACGAATTAAAAGAGTTATTATTGAGGGAATTTGATCCAATTGATTATGATTATAGGTTATTAAGTGAAATTCAGTCTAGAACACAGGGAGTGGACGAACCTATTCACATTTATTTTGCGGTTATGTCTTGCTTATTTTCACGTCGTAAGGTACCGCTTTCTGAGGAAGCCAAGCTAGAAATATTGCTGCATAATATTAGGCCCAGCTTTTCACAACAGCTAGCGTTGGTTAACATTACCTCAGTAGCGGAACTGAAAGAAAATTGTCGTAAGGTAGAAGCAGCGCGTCAACGAGCTGAAATGTTTTCGGAACCTTCCGCGAGGTCATCCTCGAACCTACTTGGTAGTGAGTTTTTGTATAAAGGCAAAGCCAAGCCCATAAATTCAGTTTCTGTTCCCACTGCCAAGAGTTCCGAAAGTAAATCGCAGTCATGTTTTGCTTGTGCGCAGCGTACGAACGTTTCTGTCAATGTTCCCAAACAATCGAATGTTCCATCCACGCATTCGCGGGAACCCATTTGTTATAAATGCGGCAAAACACGGCATAATTTTAGGTATTGTAAGGCAAAACCAAATTCCGACAAACAAATCAGATGTTTTGGCTGTGGTATGTCAAATGTCAAAATAGCTACTTGTCCAAATTGTAGTATTGGTAATAACGCTAAAAAGGCTGGTTCACACTCTCAGACAAAAAACTGATAGACCAGAATCGTAGTAAAAAACATGTTAATAGTAAATCTATTTCAAAATTTTGTAATTATAATTCGATCGCTACGGTTCTGTTTGCACCAAATAAAGATGATGTTCGGCCATATTTAAAATTTAGAGTAAATAGTTTTGAAATTTTCGGATTACTCGATAGTGGAGCGTCAATTTCGATTTTAGGTAACAACGCTCATCTCGATTTTGTGAAATTTGGTTTTAGCATACAAAATACACAACCAACATCGTGTCATGTTGCAACTGGCGTGCAGGTCGAAACAATTGGGTACATTTTTGTTCCGGTAACATTTAATAATGTAACACATGTTATTAAATTTTTTGTCATACCCACTATTGTTTCAGACGTCATTTTAGGTGTAGATTTTTGGAAATGTTTTAATTTAGCGCCAGAAATATTCGACAACATTGACTACATTGTGACACCACAGACTTACTTTAGGAACTGTGGTATTAATTCAGAACCTGTACATACAATTCAGTCATACGATCATTTGACTACGGCACAACGTGAACTAGCAGACGCAGTAGTGAGGAAATTTAGGGACATTTCTTTTGAAGAAAAAGGGCTAGGTAGAACCAGTTTAGCTGAGCATATTATCGACACTAGTGATGCGCCACCGGTAAAAGTGAAACAATACCCACTATCACCGGAAAAACGAGCAGCTTTAAGTGCCGAGCTCGATAGGATGCTTCAGTTGGACGTAGTTACCCCTTGCGAAAGTCCATGGAATAACCCTGCGTTATTAGTGCGTAAGTCAAACGGTGACTGGCGTTTTTGTTTAGATTGTAGGAAATTAAATTCGGTCACGAAGGGGGACTCGTATTCTATTCCGTATATTCCACAGATTTTGGACAGTTTAAAAGAAGCGAGGTACCTGACGTCGATCGATTTAAGTTCCTCATTCTGGCAGATACCGTTAGCAGAAAGTTCACAGGAAAAGACTAGTTTTTCCGTACCGGGTCGCGGACTTTTTAAATTTAAAGTCATGCCTTTTGGGTTATGCGGAGCACCTGCAAGACAGCAGCGGCTCATGGATAGGTTGATCGATCACAACATTACGAGTGACATCGAAACCGGTTTAGCCTTCTGTTACATTGATGACATTGTGATCTGTTCATCAGATTTTCAGACCCATTTGGTACTTTTGAATAGAGTTTTGGAAAAATTGAAAATTGCAAATTTGACAATTAACTTTGCGAAGTCCAAGTTCTTCAGAAACTCCTTGAAGTATCTTGGATATGTCGTGGATGAGTTCGGGTTGCGTACTGATCCCGAAAAAGTCGCGGCAATTTTGAATTTTCCCATTCCGACCACTTCTCGGGAAGTCAAGGTATTTTTAGGGACGTGCTCGTGGTACCGTCGATTTATTCGAAACTTTTCGACTATAGCCGCCCCTTTAAATAAGCTTACGGCGAAAGGGAAGAATGTTCCTGCCTTTCGGTGGTCTGAAGAAGCAGAACAAGCCTTCAATTCATTGAAGAATGCATTGGTGTCGGCACCTATTTTGGCAGTGCCAGATTTTGATAAGCCTTTCGTTGTGCACTGCGATGCTTCTTCATATGGATTGGGTGGCATGCTTAGTCAGACTATCGATGGACACGAGCATCCTATCGCTTACGTCAGTCGTTCTTTAAATAAAAACGAACGTAATTACAGCGCGACCGAGAGGGAGGCTTTAGCCGTTTTGTTTTCCGTCGAGAAATTTCAGGCATATTTGGGCTCGCGTCATTTTAAGGTCATAACTGACCACGCGTCACTTAAGTGGTTCATGAACCTGGAGAACCCGTCAGGCCGTTTAGCGCGTTGGGGGTGCAGACTGTCTCAATATAATTTTGAAATTGAGCACAGGAAAGGCACCGACAACGTAGTACCTGACGCGTTGTCTAGGCTCATGAAGGTTGACGCTATTAACGCGACGAGCTCTAATGACGTTGTGAACGACCCGTGGTACGAGAACATTCTGAACGGTTGTAGGTCATTTCCTGCGAACTTTCCGAATTTTTGTATTAAGGACGGCTTATTACTTAGATTATGTAAGAGTAAATACAATTTACTTAGTGAATTCGACTGGAAGGTGGTAGTGCCGAAGTGCGACCGATTAAAAATTTTGAAGGAAAATCATTGCGAGCCTACAGCCGCGCATTTAGGAGTTTTCAAAACTCATCGGCGGTTGTCTTTGACATATTTTTGGCCTGGCATGCATAAAGATGTCGTGGAATTTGTAAAGGCGTGTGATGTTTGTTCCGCCTACAAGCATTCGCAGAAACGTACTCCAGGGTTGATGGGCCAGCCAAAAGTATGTCATAGACCATTTCAAGTAGTCTCGATAGATTTAGTAGGTCCACTACCGCGCTCTCGGTCGGGTTACACGTTTTTATTTGTAGTGACATGCTGCTTTTCAAAATATACTCTGATGTTTCCATTGCGCCGTGCAACTAGTGCATTAGTTGCCAAACATTTTGAGAACCATGTTATTTTGGCTCATGGGGTTCCTGAAACCGTCATAACTGACAACGGGGTCCAGTTTACGGGTTCAGAATTTAGGCAACTTTTGAAAAAGTACAGTGTCCCAAAAGTACATTTTGGCCCACGCTTTACGGCTCAAGTTAATTTGGTAGAGAGGTACAACAAAGTTATTATGACTGCAGTAGCTTCTTACGTAGAAGAAAACCACCGCTCCTGGGACGAGCACCTGCACCGTATTCAGTTTGCCATAAACAGTGCAGTAAACGAGTCCACGGGGTTTTCTCCATTTTTCTTAGTACACGCTAGAGAACCAGTCATAAATGGGTCATTCTACCGAGACACTGATCAAGAGTATAGCGTTAGCGTTCCACGGGAGGAATATGCCGGGGAATTTGGCTGTTTAAAGACAATTTTTGAGCAGGTTAGGTCTCATCTTTTGAAAGCGCATAGCACTAACTCTAAGTACTATAATTTAAGACGTCGTTCAGCTAAATTTTCAGAAGGGGACGTAGTTTGGAAACGTTCTTACGTACAAAGTGACGCACAAAAATTTAAGATGGCAAAACTCGCGCCAAAGTACGTAAAATGTAAAGTTAAGAAAGTGTTGTCTCCCTTAGTTTATGAATTGGAGAGGATGGATGGTCATCCTATTGGTTCTTGGCACATTAAAGACCTGAAGGCGTAAAAAACGTTTCCACTCAGCTAGTGAACAGTGGACGCGCGGCCCGCATTACGTTTTTTGATCGCCGCGCCGCCATTGTTGACTACGCAAGAGTAGACGTCACAGTAGCGGAGATGGTTCGAGCGGTGGACGCACGGCCGTTTGCTCCGGCTGGCTGCCGTGCTGCCATGGTTCGAAACACTGACGTTACTTGGATCACTTCCTTAAGATAAGAGCTTAGCATTTGAGTGTTAAATATTACATTATATTTAATCACAAACTGTAAGTTGTGGTGCACAGTCATAACTGTCGCACTACTACTGTAAGCGTGATGTATGATAGAGTATTTAGGTAGATATTGATGGATTCTTAGGGCGGCTCTATCTTAACTCAATATCATCAAGAGTAGTCTTTAATATGTGTACAAGCAAAGTTATGAATACCTTTGGTACCTTGGGTACCTCACCAAGTTATAATAGTTATGTCACTCCGTGTTTCGCATTCAACTTATCGGGTTTCCGTGAATGTGTGGATGCGATGTTTTGTTGCACGGTGATTATTTTGTTTTGGTATCTCGAGCCCGGGCGAGATAGATTTCGTTTCCTCAACAGAAGGTTGCGGATATTTTGGTTTAGTAATTCCTTGGAGACAATGTATTTGTATCCAAGATGTTTAGGTAATCTTGGTGAAGGGTTTTGTTCATATTTCGTAAAGATATTTTTTCCGAGATGTCTAGGTAAAGATATTTCGATACAAAGGTCTTGTTTATATTTCGTTAGGTTTTGATAGTGGTTATGAATTTTGTGTTAGGTTTCGCCCGGACAAGAAGAGACTATATTGAGGAATGCTGAACATCGGTCCTGGCTGTTGGTAATTAGCCTCTTCAGCACAACATTGCCGTTGTGCTGGAGAAGCTAATGGTTTGGTTCACGAATAAGAAAGGTTGCATTTTGGTTATTTTGTTTTTTTAGTATGATACAAAGGTTTTTGGTATATAACTCTACTGATCCATATTCTTGGATGTTATATACATTTTTGTCCTTTAAAATAGATTCAGTAAGCACAATCATAGTCTTATTTTTTATAGGTATTCCTTTAAACATTTGAGTTATGTTCTATAGCTACGCAGGTTGTTCGGACCGTGGGTTGGTTCTTGCATGGGAGATTTCGTTGAACTCCTAGGTTGTAGAGCAGAGCGCTGAGGGCAGCGTACGGTTCACCTACGTTGAACCTTAAGTGGGGAAGGGGGGTATTGTAACGTTGTGTTTTCTTCCATGACTCGAACTGCCCGAAATCCGATTAATCTGGCAATTATTTTAATATATTTTTTTCAGCTGGCAACAGGAAGGAGGATTGTGTTGACGGGGTCATCTCTGATTGGAGCATTTAAGTAAATCATTTTGTAGGGATGTCAGTTCAGGAATTTCTATCATGTTTCAGGGGAAATATAATTAATTTCAGACATTGGTGAATAACATTTATTTAATTTACAATCAGTCGAATCTGATACAGAATCGAAAGCTAATAACATCTAGTGATAATTTGGCATAGTAAATGTTGTTCCCACAATTGGTGGGATTCGGGGGAAATTCTTAGGGGCTTTTCTTAGTCCAAGCTATGTTCACTCAGGCTTTGAGGAGGGCTGTACTGGAGTCTCCATTGTTTTTGACTTGGGCCTCCATCATGCGTGACCAAGATATCATTTTCCATCGAAGAAGAGACGAGGGTGGCAGCCTCTATTGTGAATTATTGTGGCTTCTTTGGCGCAAACGCAGCCCATTTAAATTGTATTTTTGTGCAGCAAGTGAACTGTAAGTAAATTTGGTTACTGAAATATTGGTTAGATTTGCTTTAGTCCACGCGGCATTATTTCTCATCCATATGGTTAATTTCAGCAAACGATTCCTTGCATGCGGCTGAGGGTGGGAAGACCAGCGTCGAGTTAATCCTGGGCTACAGTTGATTTACTCCGGTAAGAATCATACAGATCATTTACCTCTTTGCCACATGCTTTTGCCTTTTTGCAAGTGTCTAATCGAAGCAATTTCTTCTTCCTTCCAGCCGGTTAGGGTTATTAAGTTTATTATGATTATCAGGATCATTATGATAATTATTGTTAGGGCTTAATTTAATTTATCTTAAATTTTGCACACTTTCATCTTTCGTTTACTTACTACAGTAAAGTAATTTGTGGCATGATGATGCCAATGATTTGGGTTTAGACCTTGTCTTTTTGCACCTCCATTTGGGAGCTTAAGGTTTAGATAAACTCTAATTTCCGGGCTAGATATTCAATTCTGTGTTCTGAGAACAAGCCAATTTTCTGTAGCATCATTGCCTTGGCTGTGCCTTCTGCAACTAGCTTTTGCCACGTCTTTTCTTCCGTTGCTGAGACCAGAAGACTGTTTTGCATCCTGTGGGACCCGCGCGGCCAGCTAAGGGTCAGCACATAGAGACGACGCCCCAGAGCATCGCGCTTGTCTCACTCCAGTGGTCATCCTTCGGCTGCCGGACTGGTGTCACAGAGAGGTAGCTTCTGGCCAGGTCTGTAAAACATTTATAAATATGATTTAGGGAAGTATGATTTAAATTCAGTAGTTGAAAATTGAAATTGATGGCAAGTTTTGATTTCCTTAGGGACTAACACCATTAAGCTTAAATAAATTGTGAAACTAGCATATAAGAACCGCCTTCTGCATCACACCCGCTTGCGGCTGAGCTAAAACTATATTTGTAAATTGTCTGGTAATCTACTACAAGTGGTTTCACATATTTATATTACTTTACGCTGTATAGAGTCAAAAGAGCAATAAAGATTGTGTTTACATACTAACATTTTTCCTTTACATCCATTAGATAGAGCCCTAATTATTCAGAGCACGCCTCCAGACAATATTTAAGCATTTTCAGTGTAGCAACAGCTACTTTCAGTTTTATTCTGTCTTTCCGCATTGCCCCTTGGCTGTTACCCACACCGGGCTTGTTTTCAGTACGGCACAAGGTGGCACCATGTTATATTTATTTTATTATATTATTATGCCCGTTCAATATATTATGACAATTAATGTTATCCAGAATAAAGGGCACCCCAACAATTGGCCGCCGAGAAAACGTTGCGTGTCACGTTCTCTGACACGCTCGCTCCGTGCATGGCACGCGACGCGACGTTGCCAAACCGGTCATAGCCGCGTATGGTAACCGTTATAGACGCGGTGCCTTGCTGTCACACACAGCCATCTGTCTGTTGCCAGTTCAACGAGACGTGCTTAGTCGTATACACGCTAACATGGAAGACGAAAAATTGATAGAATGTGTCCGTAAATACGAGTTTTTATATAACCTGCAACACCCAAAATATATGGATAGTGTGAAAAAAGAAATGGCTTGGAAAGAAATTTCGGGGCAGCTAAGACAACCGGGTATGTTTGTTACATGATTATTTATTTGAATACTTACCTAACTTAAAGTAGTTATCCAGTCCAATTGGTTTTGAGTCAATTGCAAGAAATCTAAAAATTGATCGCGTGCCTAGAGGCTGGAACTGTACTTATTTATATTACCTTCTAGGTTATTTATTAAACTCAACAAACATTCGTCATCTCGGCCCATGTAGGTAGGTATATACGTAACGTCTCTCTACAGGGTACAGGTCTCCATTCAGAATGAGAGGGCTTGGGGTGTAGTTCCCACGCGGGCCCATTGCTGATTGGGAACTTCACACACTACTTACATTAAATTTCTTCGTCGGTGTGTTTATTCACGATGTTTTCTTTCACCGTAAAGCTCATGTTCATTTTTAGTTAAGTACTTGATTGCATTATTTTTAATACTTACCTACTTTTATTATTTCAAAAAATGTTCGTGCGTTTGTTTAGCTTATAATCAGTAATTCTACCTTGATCCCTAACTATGTAGGTACTTAGGTACCTACAGACTGACCAACTTATCTGTGAATCGAAAAAGTATTAATGTCGTTTGCTAAGGTGTGGTATTGCTTGGTCAAATTCACAGATAAGTTGGTCAGTCTGTACCTTCGTACACTAGTAATTTTTAATAGTCAGCAGTACTCTTAGTGTAAGTTTTCGGTTACAACATACGTCTCGATCGCGTTCGCGTTAAAATCTCAATTTATATGGAAACACGAACAGCGCCTCTAGCGGAACGTTTGCGATGTTCGTGTTTCCATACAAATTGAGATTTTAACGCGAACGCGATCGAGACGTATTTTGTAACCGAAAACTTACACTAAGGGCACAGGGCTACTACTAAACTCGAAACTCGAAGTTCGAATCGTGCGGTCCCTCTGACACATACTATTTGATACGAGAGCGAGAGGGACGGTACGATACGAACTTCAAGTTTCGTAGTAGCCCTGCAGTTGCGCTTTGCCATTTTTAGAAAAAAAAACTGAGCAAAACGGCCAGTATTAGAAGGCTATGATTTTATTGATCACCTAATAAATGCGTTTTCGGCGACCTAATAAATAACAATATATTTGTTCCTAAAATAGTAGATCTGTCACCTAAATTGAATCACCAAATAATATAGAAATGGCTTCCTAAAAATTAATTATAATCACTGGAAAATAATAATTGATCATCAAATAATTGAACTGAAATTTGACGATAATGATATACAATTAATGAAATAATAATAATAATATCTTCTCACAAATTACACCAATTGACCCAGCTCCAAACTAATCTACATCATTTTGAAATTTACCACGAACTTTACGGTGAAGGAAAACATCGTGAGGAAACCTACACAAACCTACGAAGCAATTTAACGTTGTGTGTGAAGTTCCCAATCCGCACTGGGCCCACGTGGGACTGCTGCTCTGAGAGAAGGCCTGTGCCCTGCAGTGGGACGTATACTCATAGGCTGATACAAGTATTAGCAAAAAATGTTCGGTTCTGGCACTTCGCCGGCCGCTGCCGTGGCACGCTCGCTTCGCTCGCTCGGCTCGCGCACTGAGGGTCGCAGTTCTACCTAACACTCCGCCACGCTTCGCTCGTCGTCGTACCTAACCAGACCTGCCTTAGTAGAATAGGTAGAAGCATCGAATTAAGAACTGATCTATTTATTAGGTGACAGATCTATTGAAAGAGATCTAATGAAATGATAATGATTATGATTATGACATGTATTGATTGTGATTTTTAATTTTAATTTTTAACTGTAAATTGTATGGGTTTAAAAAAATGCCTAAATAAAAAAAAAATATTATTATTATTTTGGTGATCGAATTTTGATGATCGAACTATAATTTAGGATACAGGTTTACATTAATCTGATGACTCATACTTAGAGACAGATTTGATTAATTTGATGACCAATATATTTCTTAGGGATAGATATAATAATTAGGGTATCGCAGTTTAGTGGCAAATCTGAATTTAAGTGACAGAAAATATAGTTCCCGAATTAAAATATCTATAGTAACTACGCTACCTAACCTACCTGTTGTCACCTCGCTACAACTTTTAATCGGCGTATGCCAGGCGTATGCAATCGTAGCATATAGACTGGACACAATAAAAAAGGGATTTAAAAACAACCCGATTAAAACTGCATAGTGTCGGTAATCGACTAATCGAATAAACTCACGATTTTTGAGCAAACCACGGACAGCAGTGGGACGTATATAGGCTGGGATTATGATGAAGACAGGTTCATTAGAGAAAATTTTTTTGCTAGTGTCTTAATGTCAGTATTTAATAGTTATTCGGTAAAAAAAACTAGAAAAATTAATTATTATTTTACAGCTACAGCTTGTAAACAAAGGTGGCAAGGGCTAAGGGATGCATATAGAAGATCATTAAATAAGAAAAAAAGCAAAAGTGGACAGGCAGCAAAATATGTTAAGAAATGGAAGTACGAAGATGAAATGTCGTTTGTAGCTTCGTATTTTGTCGAAAGAAAAACTTATGACTCCGTTGAACCGCCAAGCGACGATGATGAAGAGTCTCAGAATCATGGTGCAGCAACTGAAGACCAGAATCTTAACTCGGACTATGAAATCAACAGTACTGATGCTGTGGATGTTGCTGTTTCTAACATTCCTACGGAAGTTGAAATTCAGTACGAAGATGATACTATAGTCCGTAATACATCCTCACAACCGCAACACGTTGAAGCAAAAAAAGCAAAAATATTTAAGAAGTCTAAATTTCCTGCACAGTCAGCATCCGCTGGGTTGATGTCCAGGTTTTTAGACACGCAAAGTATTATTCCACAACAATGTGAGCATGATGAAATAGATCGTTTCTTTCTGAATATATCTGAAACAGTAAAACAATTTTCACCTTACCAACAAGCAATCGCAAAAAACAAAATATTCAATATAGTTTCCGAAATGGAGTTACAGCAACTCGCTCCACCTAACTTTACTACAACTTCACCTCAATATGCATACGCATCTCCGGCATCAACTTCTTCAGGCGCTCGAGCAACTGCTACGCCCATGTCTACTTCTGAGTGGAATATTCCTGTTAAAGATTTAAAGACCGAATACATTTAGGTTGTTAGTTGCCTTATTATCTATCTAACACCTTCGCAATCACTAATGTTTTCGCCCCTTCTTTTTCTCACACGATGTATGACGATGGTAGAAACAGATGGTGAATATGATAGCGAGCGCTATTGAGGTAGACAATATGAAGGGTCCACGGAAAGAACGTGTCTAGTCACCTAAGCAACCTTTTGAGTTATAGCGGTTTGAAAGTTAGTTATCACGAACAATTACTATGGTTACCATTTATTTGAAAGATAAAAAAAAAATTATATTGTTTTCAGATTATTTAATTCAATGGTAAGTCATAGTACTTTGTGAGCTCTACATTTTGAGATTAAAATCTCAATTTTAAAAAAAGGTGACTAGTCATGTTCTTTCCGTGGACCCTTCATATATTATATACGGCCACGGGATGCATTTTCTACGTCCTTAAAAGCAATTATTAATATGTTCCTTAGATAAGAAAATGAAAATAATAAATTAAGCAATTACTTTAAGATTGTTTCACCGTTTTCATAAATGTAGGTCGTACTTACAAGGTGTTAATTAAATAACTGAAAACCTCATATACCCCAAGTTTTTATTTTATTTTAAGATAGTTTAATATTTTTGTATACAAATATATCTCATGGGATATTTTGTATGTAATTCTACTTGACTTGTAAAGGTATGTATCTACCTACCTAGCTGTGTCTAAGAAACTAGTGGTCCTGCGTTCAAATTCGATCCCAGTGAGGACATTATTTATTTGTGTTAGAGTTTTTAATTAATGTCTTCCTAGATGATAGATAAATATACTCAGCGGCACAAAATTTGGCCCACTCTACATACAAAATTACCTATTACTAACTACTTATGCAAATTTGAGGGCCAGATTTTTTGCCGCTCAGTATATCCCAGAGGTAAAGTAAGTATTCAGAATTTGATTTCAATGGTTTTGCCCTTTCTAACAAAACTGAGCATCGCATCTCGCATAATCTCTTTTTTTTTTTTTATTCCACTGGATGGCAAACGAGCAAGTGGATCTCCTGATGGTAAGAGATCACCACCGCCCATAAACATCTGCAACACCAGGGGTATTGCAGATGCGTTGCCAACCTAGAGGCCTAAGATGGGATACCTCAAGTGCCAGTAATTTCACCGGCTATCTTACTCTCCACGCCGAAACACAACAGTGCAAGCACTGCTGCTTCACGGCAGGATTAGCGAGCAAGATAGTGGTAGCAATCCGGGCGGACCTTGCACATGGTCCTACCACCTGCAAATCTACGTTGCTCTAGGTAGTTAGTGTTTGGTATTTTAATATTAAAAGCTCACGTATAAATAAAAACACTTCTATTAAATATGCTCATTTAATAACACTTATTTCAAAACTACTTATTTACAAACACCATTATTTACAAAATACCTACCTACGAAGCTTAGTGGCATCCAGCTACTTGACCGACAAATCAAAATGCCTGCCCTTGTGCGGACTCCGCGGAGTATAAAGTACCTAATGCTCGTTGTGACAAATTGGTTTTGAGCGAAAAGGCGCTAAACCCTCACTATTATTTTTAACTGCTTGGAACGGTGTCATGAGTTTTCTTCGCAGCCCAGCCTCAGCCGATGGTCCGTTTCTATCATATACTATATAGTCTTCGCGCGACCTCACAAATGGAAATTAAATGTCGTAAAATCAGGGTATCTAGCAGGCCACTGGACTGGTGCTCCACGGCCGGTCAAACGCCGGCCGTACTCATCGAAGTGTCTCCTGACGTTAAGTTGGTAATGAGCTGGCGCACCGTCGTGCTGGTAGTACATGTGCCTTGCTCTCTCCAATGGAACGTCATTGTCTTCTCGCCCCTGAAAAACAATTTTGGAAGAGTACCTATCCCTAAGAAAGTTCTAATAAGTATCATCATTTAGCCGTAGCAAAAGCACCGGCCCCAGAACGTAAGGTCTATTATTCCCGCCCAAACATTCAAAGAAAACCGTTGTTGGAACCACTGACATTAATTAACGTTGCAACGCAGCATCCGGGCCATTTCACAATATATAATGTTCGTATATCTAAATGCTATCTTGATAATTATTGCAAGAAATGAGAAATTACCTTAGAACCTCGAGTTTGACAGAATCCTATAAAGCCGGCCACACTCGCTAGGTTTTGCATGTGCAAGCAATACCGACTGAGTTTAGGGCTCAAACCTGCACACTCAATTCAAACCATCATGGCACCGGTCCGGTAGAGCAGGCCACACTAGGTACGCTAGGTAATAACCGATGGTTCATCATCATCATCTCAGCCGTAGGACGTCCACTGTTGGACATAGGCCTCCCCCACAGACCTCCAGTTGCTTCGGTTGGCAGCGGCCTGCATCCACCGTACACCTGCGGCTTTAACCAGGTCATCCGTCCATCTTGTTGGTGGACGTCCTACGCTGCGCTTGCCGATCCGCGGCCTCCACTCGAGAAGTTTTCGGCCCCAACGGCCATCCGTTCTCCGTGCTATATAATATATTAATAAAGCACGTATGACATGACCTGACGTGACTATCAACTCAAAAAATCAAAAAGAACAGAAAAACGGCCAGTTAGGTATGCAACCTCGCCAATAAATTAAAAAATAAAAATAATGTCTTCTCTTTTTAGGGTTCCGTACCCAAAGGGTGCCAACGGGACCCTAGTACTGAGACTCCGCTGTCTGTCTGTATGTCTGTCCGTCTGTCACAGGGCTCTATCTCTGAAGCCGTAAAAGTTAGACACTTGAAATTTTCACAGATTATGTGTTACTGTGGCCGCTATAACAACAAATACTAAAACTAAAATAAAGTTACAAATTAAAGGGGGCCGTCATACAAGAAACGTGTTTTTTCAGCGTTTTTTGGTTGCTAGGCATTATTAGCCGTTGCTAAGGCGACCGAGTCGCCTAGCAACGGGTAGCTATGTCGTTTGAGTATTTACCTTTAAGTTTGCGATTTTAATGATGTTTTATAAAAGCTTCGATAGTATAATATAGTGACTGTCTTATTGTGTGGTTTATTCGTTTTTGTGCAAAATTAATAAAGCAATTTATGAACCACAAACCTTAATGAAGCAAACTGTGATAAAGCGCTCGCCAAATCCATACCGTATTAATCACTATGTTTACCTATTGTTTTTTACTAAAAAAAACATACTATGTATTTAACACTATTTACAAGGTATATAACCCAGTTTAAAATTTATTCACACTAGTCGAGCTTCTTATTATTTGTTGTTGTTTCTTTAAAAAAATATGGCTCTGTCCATCGGAGGACAATTTTGCCAGTGTCTAGTAGTTTTTGCCGTTGTACGGTAAAAAAATTCTAGAAAACGAAATATGAGAGGTAATGGATGAACGATGACAGCGCGAATCCTCTTCTTATTATTTAATTACACTACATACGAAGTCCGCCGAATTTCCCGCGAATGAACAGAGTTGACTGACAGATATATTTTTTAGCCGCGCGCGGCAAGTTGCGGGCAATGGCTTCAGAAGCAAACAGCCAGAACCAAAGAGGATGAGAATACAAATTGTTTTTTATTCTAAATACCTGCACAAGTGCTTAAATTTCGACGATATTTTTAGAAGCTTTTCTGTAACTTGCCCTGTTTGTTTATTTATTTATTTATTGTTTGTTTTGCTCAAATCTTGGAAGCTAAATTTGACCCACTTCCAGTGGTCCGATCGACTTGAAATTTTGCGTACTTATGTAAATTTGGTGAAAATACAATAGTCTAGTAGTGACATCTTGGTGGTCCTGCCAGGATCGTCTCTGCAGGAGGGAACTCCTCAATAGCTAATAGTACCGACTTGAAATTTGGTACAGATATGAAGTTTAGACGACAGTGCAAGTACAGTCAACAAAAAGTACATTCGGCAAAAAAAGCTTGTATTAAAAATGATTTTTTTAAGAAAAACTTATTACAAGCATTATATTTATTTGCAGTGTACCTACCTAATGTTTGTTAGTGTGTTTGCTCGGGTGGAATCTTTCAACTCAAATTTGAAGTTCCAATCCAATCTTCAACCGATTGAGCTGAAATTTTACATGATGTATAAATCCGATGACAATGCAATATTATTATAACATGGTGTTGATCTGATGATAAATAGCTAGCGCGGGTGACCATATGAACACTGTGATAAACTACACGACCGCATCGAGTTTGGACTCGTTTGTCGTCTTGACGAGTCTGTAGGTACTTTGGTAACCAGAGGCATAAAGTACAGTGAGCAAAAAAAAAAACATATATTAGAAGAATTTCAAAAAAAACTTATGCTGAACTGTTTATGGAACCCATGAATGTACGAGTCCGACTCGCACTTGACCATTTTTTTATATTATATAAAACTAGCTTTTGCCCGCGGCTTCGCCCGCGTGGAATTCGGTTATCGCGCGCATTTTTGTGCATTTTTCGGGATAATAAAAAGTAGCCTATTTGCTATGTCACTCTCTGGCCCATAAACTATCTTTATGCCAAAAATCACGTCGATCCGTCGCTCCGTTTCAACGTGAATGATGGACAAACATACATACAAACACACACTTTCGCATTTATAATATTAGTAAGTAAGTAAGTATTCTCGTATACTGTAACCACGGAAAAGAAAAAACTAGTGTAAAATGGTATGAGAAACATTTTCCGACTTCCGATAATAGGACTTAAAAAGTTAAGTAGGTACTTATGTGAAAAAATGCGCACCCTACCACAGACCCTACTGACAGTAACCAATGGTCATAATTATCAAATTAAATACTTAAAGTATGATATATTAATTTCTGGATTTTATTTGGTTCGCCTATCTAAAATAAACTATAACTCAGTTTATTGATAGAAACTAACTGGTAAATTAACTTCAAGACCAAATCATCGACCTTTTTAATTATACCTACATACTTAATTTGTTATAGTACCTATCACTTCATCTAAATAACAACTGGCCTAAGGCCCACTTGCAGTAGGTAAACACATAAATCTCGAGTTAGCGTTAAGCTCAGTTTATTAGTCTCAAACTGTATGGAACTGTCAAGCTTAAGCCTGGATTAACTACTAAATCTAGTTTTTTTTTTCTTGCAAGACGTCCTAAGTAGGGGAAAACAGAGTAGAAGGCAGATTTTTTTCAAACTGCACTAAAAAAAAAGCTTTAAAAAGCTCAGTTTTTTTTCTTAAAACACGCTTACTATCTATGTTTGAAAAACAAAGACAAAGACGCTTGGGAAGTTCAGTAATAAAATATATACATGTACAAAAAAAATGGCCCATGATTCACTGTAACCCATGCCTGGATAAAACTGAATCAGGGGTCTGAGGTACAACGGATCGTACGGGATTCACTAAATTATAACTAAAAACAGCTAAAACTATGGTTTTACTTTAGTTAAATGTTTTTTTATTAAACATTATAAACTAATCGTGATCCACTGTGACCAAATTTAAATTGATCCGCTGTTCGCCAATGACAGAAGTTGTATAAATAAAAACGCATAAAATTTTACATTCGACGTAAGGCTGAAAGGTAATAAAATCCCACTTTATAAATCAAAGAATCAAAGTCAGAAAATAATTTAAATGATGTAATGGTGACATAAGCAGAAGCCAAACATGTTTGAAAATGGCGTAAAAATATACTTTTGTACTTACTAGGTGCCCGGTGCACCGCAACGTTACCTCTCGTTTCGATACTGAGACGATGACTAGTTAGGCAAGCTGGGGGATGTAAGAGCAACAACGTCGCAACCGCTCACGGGCGTGCGAGTAATGTGTATTACAAAAAACTATATCAAAAGATCCACTGATACCCATGATCCACTGTACAAACCCACCTTCCCCTTCCAAGTGGTCTAAGAAGAAACTGGTTTACATAGCAAGTGGTCTAAAAAGCAACATGGTCCTAACCCGTTTGTTTCGGAAACTTGAAAAAATACAGCTTAGGTTAGAGTTGCGCCAAGGCGCCAAGTGCCCCAGCCACGCGAAATAGAAGCTCCACGATGCTCCATCAACTTTGAGTCAATTATTTTTAGACCACTTGTTACTTAGACCAGCTGCTTTTTAGACAAAATGATAATAAATAACCCCAAAATATAACTTCACAGTTAAACGTTGATGTGACACATAAGAGAGGCATTTTTCACCTGCTTTTATTAAATATGTGTTAATTAAAAACACTGAAGTAAAAAAATAAAAAAAGCCTATCAAAAAACTTTGCACTATTTACTTCTTTCTATATTCTTGATTACCTTTTAAACAGTAAGTTATATTGAAAGTCAAATTTCACCCAATTAGGTACGGTCAAGGACTTTAAATCATGATCCACCATGGAACCATTTCACAGTAAACGTCATAGTGACATCGCATAACAAGGAAAATCGTAATGACTCTTCCTTTGAAAAGGTTCCATGGTGACTCTTGAATTAATTAAAGTTCTTGACCGTAGGTAGGTACGTGGTTTGATAACTTGAATTTTGTATTATGTAGATTATATGGCAATACAAGTACAGTCACTGCGAAAGCTTACATGTATCAAAAATGCAAATTTTAACTAAAACACTTAATTTTAATTTCAAAGAATGTAGTTGTTCCTACCATTATCCAATCATTTGGCAACGAACGTTTCAACAAATATTCATTTAACAAACAAATTGATCATTTCACAAACTCTTTATTTGACAAACCATCATAGGTACTTATAACAAATTATTTTTTATATAACGTTTTAAACTTTCGTGATTTTCACTCATAGTCAAAATATCACCAACGGGACTTATCACGCTAACACGAGTAATATTTACCTCGACGATTCGGCAACATTACAGTGGCCGTGGTCTTAACCAGCGTGATAAGTCCCGTTGGTGGTATTTTGACTATAAATTTTATTTATAAATTTAATTTTATACTTATATAAATCATTATTTGGCAAACTATTCATTTATTATTTTCGTCATTTGGCAAAACCAAGTTTGTCGTATCAATGTTTGGCAAAAACCTTTATTAAGAATAATTAGAGGCGCCTGTAAGTCAGGTAAACTTGGTTAAGAAATAGGTTAGGTTAGGTTAGAACTGAGACCCTAAGAAAAACTTAACTTCGGCCAGTAAGTAAGTTTGGTAAGGTTAAGATAGAACTTTGACCCAAAGAAAAAACGAACTGCTGCCAGTACAGTAGGTTAGGTTAGGTTAGAACTGCGACCCATAGAAAACTAACTACTGTCAGTACCTACAGTTGGTTAGGTTAGGTTAGGTTACGAGTATGTTAGAACTGCGATCATAAGGAATGCGAAACAAAAACGAGCCACGAGAAAACCGAACCCTACCAATTTAAAGATGTTATAAATGTAAATAGTTTGTCAAATGATCATTTATAAATTGATATTTTGTAAAATAACTAGTTTGAACTAACCTAACCAACAAAAAGTTGGAAAACCCCCGACTTTGTCACTTCAAAATTCAATAGGTATCTCAAAAACGGCTGAAATGCAGTATAAATAAAACAATTTTATGACTGATATAGATCTATAATATTAAAATAATCAGCATAAAAAAATAAAAATATTCAGGAAGTCATGTCACCAAGTTAAAAATAACAATAAAAGTTATGCATTTTGTTGAGCAATAGCAATAACATTATTCACTAGTCAACAACGACGAATAAAGCCTCAATTTAAATTAATTTACTACAAGTAAAATAAATTACTATAATAGTATTAATTTTGTCACACATGTATAAGATAATCAATAATAACCACTTAGCCACTAGATACTGAAGTTGAATTCCATCGTCCCATGATTGCTGGAAAAATTACACTTATTTCTCGACGTCTAAAGAATTCAGAAAAAACAGTACGCTATAGCGTACGCGTATCTACTAATTCCTTTTCATCACACTTGCTCGTAAACAGTGTCGTAACATGCAGGCTACCTTAGTTGCAACCCCCCAAATAAAACCCTCGACCTTAATGTGCTTGTCATGAAACCCGTGGTCGGTAAATGAGTCAATGCCCGTACTGATGGCGCTGCGCGGGCTCTTGCTGCAGGACTACATGGACCACATGCACACGCACGTGGTATCGCCAATAGTTGGAAGAATTATATTTTTTCTTTTACAAATATAAAATTTTACTTGCAAATGTGATGAAAACCATTGTATGTCGCACGGGCGGTACTAGAATTACGAACATCGACTCATTAAAGCCCTCAGTTTTCGACTTCGGGCTTCTAATAGACTCTCGTTCGTAATTCCTTATTTACCGCCCTTAAGACACAATGTACTATTAATCATAAAAGTATACATCAATTCATAAATATTATGCCAAAATCTTCACCAAACCAGTTTCAACAGTCATACCTAAATTGGTATAGACTAGTAAATCATTAAACACATTTTTACTGTATATATCGTAGCTATAAATACAGAAAGCAATCACTGAAACTGATTTCATGAGTTGTCATTAATAATTAAACCAGTAAAAATAATTGTAAATTTCAGCGTTATAAGAAGCAAAATGCATATTATATCTAGGCCGGTCACACATTGCATACGAATTCGATTAGTACAGTCAACAGTAGAAGTGGATGAGCAGTTATGGTGCTGAAAATGATGTACACGACTACTGCCGAGGTAATAAGAGAGTACGTAGATCATCTACTTTTGCTGCTGACTTTACGTAAATATATTGGGGGTTTATTGACGGCAAAATATCGCTAGATGGCGGCACCATTAACGAGAAATCCTTCAACTGTAACTTCAGTTACAGTCTTGCTTGAGATTGGCTCATCCTACTAATAATATTTTAAAAAGAATAGCGGGCGCTGTCCAAGAACGGTGACGTACCGTTAGTACCGTACCTTGGCTCTCAAGATGACGGGTTAATTTATTCGGTTCGTTTGCAATCAATAGATGGCGTTGTGCGAGCGAACGTTGTCCTTTCAAATTGATACCTTTTTAAAGCCAAACTCTAACTCATTTATTTATTGCGTTGCCATGATGGATAACAAGAATCGTGTAAGTAAATGGTTGTCATTGTATATTTCAAAAAATTGCACGGGCATAATTTACAACAGTTGAGTTAAGACGGCATTAAGCTATTTCTAATGCGGGCGAAGCCGTGGGTTATGGCTGGTTTAGTAATCAATTAATCCCAAACGTGATGCAAATGTCAAACAGAGTAAACGATACTTACGCCATCTAGTTCTAGAGTGTAGCGATATTCAATCTGTCAAAAAATCCTCATTATACTCATAACATAATAATAAAGTGCACACATTGAATAAGTTTACCTCCGTCAAATTGGCAACATTCTAGTGTTTTATTGGCAATTGGCAAGGTACGAATGTATTCGAAAATCTCATAAAGTTCGAATGATTTCGAACTATGGAACGCTACGTGGGTACAAATTCGCATCCAGTGTGCGGGTTCGCCAGCGGCCGGGCGTTAGGCAGTATGACCACAGATCTTACTGTTTAATGTTGTAATATTTTATATATACTGTTGATTTATAATTAAAACTTATACTATATCTTTCCTTTTCGACTAACCACGGGAAAGGCATAAGAAATAATTTGTCTTTGCCGTCACATCATATCTTTTAAGTACAAGTCAGAGACAGAATCGACTACCTATGTTGAACCTTTAAAAAAATATGATGACGTTCTTGGCAAGCATTAGCATTTCATGATGATAATAAAATTATTATCACAATTTTGTGAAACGGTTTCAGTTTATTTGACGGTACTAGTTTAGGTCCTACACCTTAGGAAAGACAAGAATTGCTTTGGCTCAGAGACATTTCTGTTGTTTCCCAAACATAAGATAGCTTACACTTACATTTTATTCTAGTGATTAAGTGGTCTGCAGTGGAATATCATAAATACTGAGTCATGGCGCCGACTTGCAGCACCATGGACAGCCTCGTTGCACAATAACTAGCTTCTTTACTACATTATCTTGTGTCTCAGCCTTATTCTTCTTTCTGCTTGAGAGGCTCGAGCTCCTCTGGGTTTTCATCCATGCTCGCTGCTGTGTCCGTGCGAGATTTATCTACTGGGTATAACCTAGAAATTAACAAAAAAAAGAATATGAAAATGTAACCATATTTTCAAAGTAAAGGGGGCAAGGCAAGTAGTTGTTCGGTAAAAAACATTTGTTCTGTCATGCAAAACAGGCCATAAGTACATCTGTTTGGAGTAAAGTCTGCTCATATTTCCTCATAAGTCCCTAGACTAATTCCTTATAAACTGAGGGTGGAGAATTAATTGTGTCATATTTTCTTCAATCAGTATGAATAAAACAAATGCGCATATGTATGTGTATCTGTCTGTCCGTTACCTCTTTACGCTTAAACTACGGAACCAATTCAGAAGAAATTTGGTATCGTGATCCTGGGAAAAACATAGTATAATTATGTAGTTTTTATCCCGGAAAATTGCCTAGTTGTAGCGATAAACGAATATTTGGCAAACGAATTCGCAAGCAAAAGCTAAATAGTTTCTTATAAAACCATCAACTTCCTTAAGCTATTTTCAATCTGCGTCTTGCAAACACGAGTGTCAAAATACACGTAAAATGAAAATTATTAGGTAAAGTCGAGGAAAGTGAATCAAGTAACAGGGTGCCAAAGAAATCATAGCAAAATTGTTCATGAAAAGGTTTCGCCTTGGTACGTGATTCAGTGTCCTCGACCGTACCTACAAATGTCATGACTGTTTACAAAAATGCCCGTTAAGTCAAACTTCTGAACAACGAACAACTCACCATCTCTGATACAAGTAGACCAGGAACACCAGATCGTCCCTGAAGCAGGCAACCCGGTGCGCCGTGGGCATGGTGATGATGAAGGCGAATATGTCGTCAATGAACGTGTTGAAAGCCTTGTACATGAAGGCACGCCACGGCAGCGCCGCCACGGAGCGCAGCCGGTAGTTCACGAACAGCTGCGGCAGCATGAATAGGAACCCGAACGCGTACACGCCGTTCACGATGCTGTGCAGCGCCCAAGAGTACCAGCTGGAAAATGGGTTGGTAGCAAGGTTAATGGAAGTTAATACCTCGCCACACAGAAGACACGTGAGATGGGGCGCGTCGTGGACGGGGCGGACACGGGGCGAGGGCGTCTCCACCTCCTCTTTTCTGTCTGTTTTGGATCGCGTTTATATAGCTGCGACACGCCCCCGTCCCTTGTAACTTCTGCCGCGTGGCTTGCGCCTTAGTAACTTTTACCGTTTCGCCTATTGACTAAGATTTACATGTGTATATACTGGAGCCCGACATAAGCTATCACCAGGGAGCGAACTTTTGGTGCGGCTAACGTAAAAATTACGTAAATTTGTATACAGAATGATATTGGCATTTTTTCGGAACTGCGGTATTGGAACCCCGGGGTCGCTGTCTGTGATATTCGATCCCGAACTCACGCGACGTAATATTGTTCGATCATCTCCTGCTGAACATAAACCTTTCCCATGACAAGTCACTAAGCTTGATCTTCAGGTCTTCTCTTGTACGAGTATTATCGCCCACGTTTGTCGGCACGCGGACACTTAAAACCAGTCTATGGGTCATTCATTATCATCATCACGGCCTATATACAGTAACAATCGTTAATTTGGGACCCACTTAAGATCGAATATCGGTCATTTTGTATGACAATTCAAAGGACTTTTTCACGAAATGGGTCCCAAATTAACGATCGTGACCGTACGTTCCGCTGCAGTGCACGGCTTCTCAGTAAAGATTGGGAACTTCACACACAACTAAGCCTTATCGTGTGGCTGACAAATAGCTTCTAACACTATTTATGATTTTTGAGAGGCGCGCTGCTAGCTACCCCCATCAAACTCAGCGGTCGGAGATGGGTATGATAAGTAACGTATGCACAATACGTTTCTGCATCATACCTCGCCACTTCCCAAGCCAATCTGTGCGTCTAGTCTACGGTAAGACAAAGATGTTATATCAAGTTCCACTGACCTCTTGTGTGGCTCATACACGAGCGAGTAGACGGCGCCGACGGCGCAGAGCGGGTACAGCAGCAGCGACAGATACCGCATGGCCTCTGCGTCCGCGCGCGCCGTGCTTCGCTCGCCGGCGTCCGCGTCGCTGGAACGCCACACGCGCACGCGCCCGCCCTCCCACGACACGTTTATGTGGAAGATCTTCGTTACCTTCCATAGCTAGAATGGACACGATTTGGTTCATACTGAGGATTAGAGATAGTACATTTTGCGGCATAACTCAACAATCACAATCTTCTTAGGGCTGGATGTTTTTAAGTAAACAATGTCCATAGATCTCCATCCGTCGTTAGTCAGTCAGTTACATTTTGAAAAAATATCGGATACGTATTTTTTCTTTTGTCAATCAAACAAAAATTATAGACATTTAGCCGGGTCCGTGTGACGTCACACCTACGTACCTACATTTTTTACTAAGGAGTGACGTCACGGGTCGGCACTCCGCAGGCCCGAACTTTGACGCGCTTCATTTTAGTAATTTTTGATTGACAAAATAAACAATATGTGTCCAATATTTTTTGATAATCTAACGGACTTGATAGAATATCATTTTAGGATTCTGTAGTCAACTAGGAACCCTTATAGTTTCGCCATGTCTGTCCGTCTGTCTGCCTGTCTGTCTGTCTGTCCGGGGCTAAGCTCAGAGACCGTTAGTACTATTTGGCATGAATATACATATCAGTCACGACGACAAAGTGGTAAAACAAAATAAAAAAACAAAAAAAATGTAGGGTAGGTACGCTCCCGTAGACGTAAAGTGCAGGTGAATATTTTTTTTCGGCTAACTATAGTGTGGGGTATCGTTGGATAGATTTTTCGATTCAGTGATGTGTTTGTGAAATATTCAACTTTAAAGTGCAAAATTTCATTAAAATCTAAACTGTTGCGTGGAAAATTTAGAAAAAATTCAGGATGGTAGTCAAGTACCTATATCAAATTTACATGGAAAATTATAACGGCTAAGTTGCTTGAGAATTATTAGTAGTTTAAGAGTAAATAGTAGCCTAAGGTATAAAATATATCTAAACTTGGAAGATTCCGTACACAATAGGTACGAAATCCTTAGAAAAATATTACTTGATTTTTTCGTAATGGCTACGGAACCCTATCTTGGGCGTGTCCGACACGCTGTTGGCCGATTTTTATTACCTCATTAGCTTAATTCTACTAATAACATAAATGCAAAAAAATGACAGTATGTGTGTGCGTCTTTGTTAAGTAGTTCCTTCACGCTAAAACAGCTAGACGGATTTAGATGAAATTTGGTAAAGAGATACCTACTTGGACATAGGCTACTCTTTATCCCGATATCTCGATTCCTGATGATACTCTTGAATGACATTTTATTTTTGATTTCTGGGACGAGACTGGCGGCGATTAAAAATGATACAAAACCATATCTCAGATTGAAGGTATAACAAGTTGCCACCTTTATATGTAGTCATAAAATAAACAATAATAATTTATACCGTTTTCGTGTAGTCCTTCCTCGAGTTATCTTATTAGTTGACGTAAATCATAAAAAAAAAACTTATAAAGTTCTGATTTCACGCTTCACTACTTGAAAATGTGTTATCACGATCACAGACATAATATTCCATTCTATCGTATTAAAATGGCTCATTATGGCTCAACACGTTCAATGGATACGTTTGAGCTGTTCTCGGTGTATTTTATAGGGCATAGAGTGGTTACATTTACGTAATAAATTTGAAGGTTTAAGTAACATTAATAATTAAATACAACTTTATGAGTTTTAACAAGAAATACACAGGAAGCTCCCTGAACCTGTTTATATATGTACGAAGAAGGTTAACTGGTTTAATTGTAGGTAGAACCGCTAGTAACAGTCTAACAATTGACGCGTGACGAGCTTGTGACGGGTGATTGCTCTAGTGCAATAACCTCTTAGCACTATGTTCAAAACTAAGTACTTAATATAAATAGTGTAACTGTATAATTTACTGCATCAGGAGTAACTTTATGATGGTTTAAAATAAATAAATAAATATCATGGGACACTTCACACCAATTGACCTAGTCCCAAACTAAGCAAAGCTTGTACTATGGATACCAGGCAACGGATAAACATACTTATATAGATAAATACATACTTAAATACATATTGAACATCCAAGACCCGAGAACAAACATTCATATTATTCATACAAATATCTGCCCCGGCCGGGAATCGAACCCCGAACCTCAAGCTTCGTAGTCAGGTTCTCTAACCACTTGGCCAACCGGTCGTCAATATTTATCTATAACAATGATTGATTTATAGTACATTAGCGTAACAAATACGAGTTTCGCTTCGGCCACATAATTCAAATATGTAGTAAGAAAGTAGTTAATCATGAACTGGATGGAATAAATAAAATGAAGCAAATTAAAATAATATTGCTGGTTTTTTTTTTTGCTTCTAATTGATTAAATGAGTGCAAATTACTGTGTTCCATGCCGTGGATGGTACACCAGCTGTCAGAAAAATATTGGCATAAAACACAGTTCAGCTACACACACTACACCGTATCATACCGTGATCGTAATAGAATAGTATCAGGCACGAAATGTAATGCAACACTGACAACTACATTTCAACAGCGTGTCATACCTATAAGAAGCGTCTTGACACCCTTTTTGACGCTCCTTGCATGGCATGTGACGGTGACGGTTGGTTAAGAAACTGCTGGTAGGCTTATAGTCTCATACTCTTCAATACAAAGAATATATTTTTGCCTAACACATTGCTATTATGGTCATGGTATTATACGGTGTAGCAGGTAGAGGCAGAGACCTTGACGCAGCAGGCAATACAAATCAAGAATATAGGCTGCGCAAGCTGCAATGAGGTTTCTGAGCATTACTACTTATCAGCTTCATTTTATATTATGTAGAGGGGTGATGGCGCATTCCGCATCCCTCTCCGTACCTCGCTACGTCCTCGTGAGATGTAAACGTAATTAAGCAAAAAACTACTTCATACTTCTTTTCAGTTTTAAAAAATATGCTAGACAAACACTTCCAAAAAAAGACTAAGAGCTCAATTGCAGTGATATACACGCACCAGCTCCAAGAGCTGCTAGTGTATTATTTCAATAATTATTATTAATAATAATACCTTCAGCTAGGTCCATGTCGAAAATAAAAATCTTTTCTTGGAGCGGCTCTATTAAGCTTCTAGCTCTAAGACTTTTAAGCCTATAGCTCCAGTGGTTTAGGCTTTGTGTTATCTGTCTTCTCATAAGTGAGTCACATTATTCTTTTAAAAGTATTAGGCAGTTACTTTATAAACAAATAAAAATACTAACCTCTATAATAGCACTAACACCAGCAGGAACCAGCACCAACAGAGATGTATGTTCGTCTAAAAGGTAGAAGAATATGACGAATTGCGAGAAGGCGCGCCACAGCACCGTTCGAGTGGACAGCCCGGCCAGTGAACGCTTCCGACGCCAGAACGATACGTCGTTTTTGAATGCCAAGAAGTCAAAAAGCAACTGAAATTAAAAAAAAAAATAGATCCTACTAATATTATAAATGCGAAAGTTTGTGAGTAAGTGATTACGTTGTAACTTTTTCACGCTGAAACGGCTGGACGGATTTGGATGAAATTTGGCAACTACGAAACAGAAATCTGTAAAATTTTGACAGTAGATGCTAGAACCAAGATTTTTTTCCCACTTTTTGCATATGAAGGGTTAATTTTGAGATACAATGTATAGTAAAGATACAACATTACTATGACAAACAAATCACAAGTGAACTTACATGACAACTGGCTATTAGAACTGTTGCTGACAGCAAGTACAAATTAGTATCAGCAAATATTCCTTTGACATCATCTACATCTTTCTCACTAAATCCAAGGCTGTGGAGTTGTTCTAAAGCCAAGCGTACATGCAGGGCTAAACGGAACGAGCCATAGGATGCCGGTGAGATGGTCACAGTGATGTTAGCCTCACTCATGCTACTATTTAAAAGCTGCAGGTTCGATAATCGGGATTTGAGGACATTGTGCTGAATTATAGGCAAAAATTTGCGATTGCGTAATCTGTAAAAGATTTTTGGAAATTACAAAACAAATAGGTACCCTAACACAGAAAATGAATGAATAATAAGACACATAAAATCATTCTTTAGTGCACTTAATGGCATAAATTTAAACTACTTGTGCAAAAAGTTACCAATTATAACCACATAAGTCCTCACATACATACATCATGAAGTACAAATGAACTGTAGAAATAACTGCCAAACGTGGAGAAAAATTTTTTCAATAAAATATGTTATATGTTAAATTTATTGAAATAATATCCAAAATTAAAAAAATATATATATTCAGCTCATAGGCATAGCTCTACGTAGAGCTATTAATATGTGTTGAAAAAAGTCAGGAGTTACAAGGTTAAGTGCATAGTACACTAAATATTAAAAAAAAATATACATAATATTTTTTCTCACCTTATATATGAATACAGTTCACCGGGAATTTTATTAGCTGGGAGATCCAAATCATCAGTTAAAATAGACAATGGTGCCACAGTAGTTATGTGGGAGAATGGCTTAACATGTTGCACTTTGGGTGTCTTCTCATCTGTCTGAATATTAAGAAAAACAGTTAAGTTATGAGTTTGTACCCTCACTGTATAATAAAATGATCAAGAAAAACATTACTTCTTACATTCTGATTCAACAAATTAAATGTGGCTGCTTGAGGCTCAGTATATGTGATCAGAGGCAGAGTGTGCATTGTTTCTGTGCGTAGTATTTCATCAAAGTTTTTATAAAGACGACCTTCGTCCAGTAAAACTGCATGCATGTACAGGGTCCCATTGTTGCGAGTCTTACGCGGAATCTTCAATGTGACTTCTCTGGAAATTTCAATAATATTAAAATTCAGTCGGGGGGCACAGAAACGAAAATCAATGTAAGCTGGAGCTATTATCACATATAAAAACTTTGTGGACACTCACATAGACGCCGGATTTCTGTAGTCAAAGTTTAAAGTAGTATGAACTTTCGTAACTGCTTCTGACGCGGGATCGCCATTATGTGGATGTTCTTTTACAGACGTGTAAAGTACTAAATGCTGAGTAGGATTTGAAGCTAAATATGATGAGAAACATCGTTCGCCACGACTACATTCCGGTGGAATGAATATTTCAGCTAAAGTCCATATAGTATTAATAACATAGCCAGCGAATATTAATATCAAAATTAAACTAACAGAAATATATTTCATTACGAATTATCTAAATGCGTAAATAATTAGCAATATTGAATCTTTTTCCTTTTACGTTTGAAAGGTTTCTCTCTCGATTTTGGTGCACCAGTTGTAATTTTACTTGACAGAATTGACGTTTAGGTTTTTGTTTGACGGGTGACACTATTTACCGGCAGTACCGGCACGGCTAATATCGACATAGAAATACCGACCCAATATTTAGTATATACGCCCCATAGACCTAAACACCTATGGACTAGAAATACCTACAAAATACGCGTGCATACCAGGGATTTACGGAGATCCGATTCCGTTTCCGTTAAGTCGGAACTTCCGTTTGATATTAAAAGTTATATCGGATGTCAATGCTTACCGCGTTGACTGGACCTGAACGGCGTATATAAAAAAAACAGAAGGCTAATTATGTAACGTTACTGACACTCGCGATCACAATCTAATGACAGTTTTTGTATGCGAAAACTATCATTTAATTGTGATCGCGAGTGTCAGAAACGTTACGCAATAGACCCTTTAGTGGACCTACCTTTAACAACTCGTCCATCTATCATTCAGGCTCCGATTCTGGTTCTGGTTCCGTTTCCGTTTCTGGTTCTGATAAACTAAATTAAAAACATCTGGTTCCGCTTTCGGTTCCGATAAAACCACATGCGTTACATCCCTGGTGCATACCTAAACAAGTCGCATAAAATTATGCATTTCAAAACCAAAATATTTGATATCGATATTCGAATTATTAGCGGCTAAGCTATTCCATGCTAATCTAACTTTGTTTACACAAACCTATTTGTAACTTGATTCATTATTCCATTAACCTGGTTCGACATCATAGCAGCATAGGGTTTGAAAATAGAACAGTGGAAAACTGGTATTTATTGGCATATACCGCTCTTTGTCGGTACCTTGAGCAGCAATTGTACCAATATTTTGTGTTTCTTTTTGGAAAAATCAGTTTGAAATTCACTTTTTTCATAATTACTTTGACTGCATATAGGTACAAGGAGATTGTTAATGTAACATTCGTTTGGAAATCATAAGGGGTAGGTAGAGGTATCTCCAAATCAGTAGTTACTGAAATATTGAAGATAAGGAAAACATTTAATATGTGCGACTATTGGAAGAATAATAACAAAGTTGAGGTTTATTAATTACTTTGCATTGTCTATTACCAGGAGGATAGAAAAAAGTAACAGCAAATTAAACATTTTTTAGTATGGCCACAATAATTACAAGAAAAAAATTGATTGGGAGTGAAAAGCACCTGCCAAAAACGTGTATATGGTGTTGAAAAAATCCTGTACGATAATTTAAACCACGTTAAGGCTACTGATAACTAAATACGATAAAAGTGGAAAAACATGTAACCGAATGTGCCAAAGAAAGTTAGGCTTGTTTCAGAGACTTGTACGAATTAAGCAGCGCGTGATTACCTTGTGCTGACTAAATTAAGCAACAACGTTTGAAATACCCTTTATTTGTAAACATTGAAAATAATACATAATTTTTTAAATTTACAAATTTATATCGCATATAGCGAGTCTGATAACGTCTAAAGTTCTGTTGAACTGTGACTCTGAATAATGCAACAAAACATTGTCCAGTTTCTTATGTCGTGGATTTATTATCTGCGCCTATGGCGTCGAACTACTTCCGCCGTAATACATAATTGGTGTGAATCTATCAACCATAAACGTTTACCTGTAAGCAACCAAGAGCCAAACGATTCTAACCACTCCGGCCCGCTGGATTTGCTCCCTCTAGCGTACGAATATTAAAGTGAAGCGATATGCCTGCTAGCCGAAAATGTATATTGACGAGCATGTCAGGGTAGGAATTCAGGAGGGTGATGATGTTCTCACCGACGACCTCGACGAGTAAGCGATGGCGACTTTGCCCAACCCATCCAAAGGTGCTTTCCATCTTACCAACTGCATGGCTGATAAGTTGAACGTGCTCTTTGCATAATTTTACTCCTAAATACCTGTGTATCACTTTAGATAGGTCGCTTACTTTTCGTGCACATTTGACAGAAGTGAAAACCGAGTGAACCTGATAGGACGTCTGCTGGGACTACGTGGGGTGCTCGCGCTGAACTTCCACCCTGGCCCTGGTATACTCCACCGCAGAATACTGTGCCCCTCGGAGCGCTCATACAGGCAAGGTCGACGTTCAGCTGAAAATGCGGATAGTCACGGGGACATTGCGTCCCACTCCATAACATACACCTTGGGGTAAAATCGGTACCCAACTACAGGTTTTACTAGAACTTATATACGATAATCGGATCCCGCGCAATAGTCAGCCGACTAGTAAGTGGAGAAAATTCAAAGCCAGTCGTTTGAAAAAATCCGCTCGGGTGTCGCTAATACTGTCAAGTGGGTTAAAGAACTGCTGTGCATTACCGTGGACTAAAACAACGTTTGCTATTTGTAAGAAACGCAGGACTGTATCTTTGAAAACCGTACGTTAATTATCTGCGCCTATGGCGTCGAACTACTTCCGCCGTAATAAGTACATCATTTTTAGGGAACCTGTAAAATTAGAGCAGCCATCAGTCAAAAACCATGGACGAAATTTACAGTTATTTCAGTTCTACTTATGTCGATTATATCAGCACAACACTAAAGAAGATTGTCAATTTTATTAAATTTAATGGAACCAAAAATACAACGTTAAATGGTGAAAAAATCTGCATATCTTTGATGGAAATGAAAAAAACCTTAAGAAAATTAATTATCAATATGTAAATAATAAATAGCATGAAATGGCACTATTTGTTGAAATAACGGCAACTAGCTTATGAAGAGTCAAAACCGGTTGATTTCTCGTTTTCCGAGAACTACACTGTTGTATGGAACACAAAGGCATATTGCGTTTGCATCACTTGATGTCCACAACACAAACCAAATTTAAAAGTATTTTTATAACACTGAAAATCACCAAAAACTCCGTAGTATTAGTTTACTTGACAGCTCACGTACCACAAAGCCTCTATCGCATAAGATGGCGGATGGCACGATGAAACGTCACTTCCTCGTAATGAAAAACCATTGGCGAGTATAGAATAAATAAATGTCATGCAGTCTTTTTTTATATGTCGACACATCTTAGAAAGAAAAAGATAGTACTTGTTTATTTTTATTTTTATATCGATTTTACACATATTTGCATAACAAAATGTATCTATAGTGGAATAGGGCCCATGTGTTTTTACTTGCTCTTGCTCTCAGACACGCCCATACAAATACATTACAAATACAAAGCCCTATACCACGAAGTGCAAAACTCGAACTTCGTATGTTGCCGTCCCGCTGACGCTTATGTCATTTAACACGCGAGTGAGAGGGATGGTGCGATACGAACTTCGATTTGCGAGTTTCGTAGTAGCCCATCTGGTGTCTAACTGGCAAAAGTTTCTATGGGCGTGAACACGAAATATTATGTCGGTTTTTCCAAGTCGGTATTGTACGGCTGGGAAATAGTGTCACCCCGTTTGACATTTTTGTTTTTTTCGAAAAATACAAAGGGATGTAGCTTATACATCTATACTTTAAAAAACCTAACATTAAACTATAAACTTTTATACATAATATACGATTAGTTAATGATATTGAACCGAAAAACAGATGTCTGGGATTATTAAATATAGCAATAGGATATATGGTGGTAAGTAACAACTAACAAATGATTCTATTTTAGTACTCATAAATTGACTGTCTTATGCTCTTAGTGCATTTCAAATAGTTGCGGCATGGCGATTAAATTTTTAGCTACAGCAGCAGGGCTACTATGAAACTCGAAACTCGAAGTTCGTAATAATTTGTATCGTACCGTCCCTCTCGCTCTCGTATTATGTAGTATAAGTGTCAGAGGGATCGCACGACACGAACTTCGAGTTTCGAGTTTCGTAGTAGTCCCTGGAGTACTTTTAGCGAGAAACGATAAACGAACCTATAGTTGATATTTCGTTGGGTTGGTACCGACCTTGTACCGACTTCGCTTGTTTCGGGTATAGAGAAAAGCGCTGGCAATATAAATATAATTTATGGGGGGCAAATGTATATTAATCTCCTGACTTATAAATTACGGTTTTCACTACTTCGTTGCTTAATGTGTCCCTATTTTATGACTTTCCATGCGTATTTGTTGATTTGCATAACTTAAAAACTTTAATAAAATGCTGACAGTTCATTTACTAATTTTCGTGACAAGCAACACTTACTAACACCTCTGCATGGGCGACGTAGGAACGTAATAAATCGGTGTCTCCTAGGAAATAATATTGATGTTTTGTAATGTTAAGGTAAATCTAGAAGTGAATTAATATTTCAGCTTTGTAACAGTGTATATATGTGTTTTTCAATGTTTAATTTGTGTAGTCTATGTGGCAATTGTGGCACAGTGTTTTGACAGTTGCCAAAGTAGTTATCAGGATATTGATTGATATTTTGTTTATATTTGCAGGATGAACGATATTTCTATTATAAAAAGTTTAAAAAAACAGAAGAGCTCGATTTGAATTATACGTAAAAGATGGTAGCAAGTGAGATCCCGTGTGGAACTCGCGATGGCCATGGACGCTAAAGACTTGAGGGCCGAGTCAGCGCTGGCAGAACGTAGCAGCGATGGCGGCGCCAAGTACACGCACACGGCGGCCGCGCTCCACTATGAGCGGGGCAAGCAGGGGCAGGAAGTCGCTTCAAATTCATTCAAAGTGGATGGGCAGGGCACGCGGCCGTGTGCCGTCATAGGCCCTGACCGGGTCGCACCGCCCCCGCGCGATGCCTTCCCCAAAAAAGCGCCCGTCGAGCCATGGCTCGGCCAGGACACCGTGTATCGGCGCCCACCTGAATACCCACACAAGGTAGTGGAATACCAGGACCCTACACGAAACATATCGCCCAGACAAACATTCCAAGAAAACATGCAGCGCATTATTATGCCCCCTGGATACAATGTAGTTAAACTTAATGAGGATCCTACATATGCATCCAAAAGCACTAAGTTAAATGTGCCTGCTGAGGTAAAGTACTATGATGTGCCTTATAATGTTAATCCAATGAGTAGTGACCAAAAAAATTCAAGAAATGTTGATCATAGTGTATCTAATGTCAACCCTCTGCTAGTAAAGAATATGCCCCATGGTTGGCCTCCCGGCAGTGTTAATGTGCGGCCCTTGAGGCAATATGGTGCTCCTGAAATTTACCAGTATTCAGACTTTGGTAGCTGTGCTGGTCCCCGTCCAACACTGACCAGGCATCACACAGGCCATGAAGAACCATCACAGTTGTATCCAGACCCGTACTATCATGATGCAAACATCCGTTTCAAGCCATACCCTAACATCAAGGAGAGGTATCCTCAAGCCAGGTATGAATATTTAGGCAATTTTCCTAACCCTTATCACCCACCCCATCCTTTTGCAACACATAAATATGAGTTGCCAAAATCAATGCCCCCACATCCATACCCTGGCTATCCCCAGGCACCTCTCAAGTATACTGATAGGATGTCAGAACCAGTCATGGATGGTTATCAAAGGTCTTTTAACCAGCAAGGCAATTATGGTGTTCCATTACGTAATCCGGTCATTCATCCAACCTATAGACCTGGACCAGGTAATACTCTTCAAAGTAAAATGCACCCATATCCGCCAGATGGGCCAAACAAAGCAGTGATTTCAAACAAACTACCTTATGACCCAAATAATAAAGTGCATGTTGATTATGACACTCGCCCAAAAGCCTATCCTGTAAGTGATAACTATTACCTCAATGAAATGTCTAGGCCATATCTTTCGAAAAACCAAATTATTTTGCCCAATTATCCACCTGGGAATATTCATGGAGTTGGTCCACCTCCACATCCATATTATTTAAAAGAAAATATACAAATGAAAAACTTTGAGTATGCTCAGTTGAAAAATTTGGATCCATCCATTTTAAATAACTCATTAACAAAACTACCTATGCAATTTTCGCCAAGCACTTTGGCAATTTCACCAGCAGATTCAAATGCCAGTAATGAAACTGGACAAACTCATGGAACACCTCAGGATGATTGTGGATATTTCAGCCAATCCTCAGTAACAAGTGTCAGAAGTATAGATAGTGTTAACAGAATACCAATGGATCCTTATGGCAGACCCGACTATAGGTATGGTCCTATAATTAGATCTTCCCCTCAGTATAAACCTGATCCCAATTGTAACCAAGTATCTAAAACTAAAAAGGATATTAGGCAGTTTATATCATCATGGAGTGAAGGAGATGATGAAATTATTGAAAACAGTTCCAGTAAAGATAATGTTAAAATTGTTCCTGTTGACACATACAATTATTCTAAGCATACCACTAAAAATCAAGAAGAACTATATGTCCTGGGATTAGTCAATGTTCCAAGGGAAGAGCTAAGCAAGTATGAACACATTCAAAAAGTGTCCAAGTTGCCAAAAAATATCAAGGGTTATAACAGCCTTGAGCTTCTTAACCAATTTGAAGAAGCCATTGAATCTTCAAACATGGCCAACATAGAGCCTACTAAAAGAGATGGACAAATTCAACAAAAAAATGTGGCTCACAAACAAGACACATTACCACGCGCCGTGTCACCACTCGATGTGGAAGCTAAGATAAGCCAATCAGTTATCCACAAAGATGTTGGCTGCAACTTTGAAATCAAGCCATGTAGTCCCAAAATGTTAAATGTTGAAGTAGCAGCCCCAGTGCAAACTGTATTGAATGAAAGAGTTATTGAGAAAGTGGCAAATCCACTAAATGTAAATGTAAAATCACCATTAGTGTTACAAAGTGTAACAGATGAAAATATGGAAAATATTTTGAATACTAAAACTATAAAACATCCTCTTGTAAGTACATCTTCCAGTTGTAAAATGATTAATAGACAAATGTTATCAGAGCCATCTGTAATAGATAATTTGAAGACATGTTATAGTTTGCATGATTTGGAAAGTAATTCTGGAGTGTGCTTAGCATCATTACCTAGACTTGACAATGATATTGAATTAAGTTTCCCTGAAGTTAATCAACAGTTCATTAATGCAAATAAAACAGAACCCCTACTGAGTACAGCTACATCCTTCTCAAAAGATCTTCCTGCGTTAGATACTGAGCGGTCAGAGAGTAATACTACTAATAATAGTGTTGCTAGTGCAGAATATGATATTCATTATCAGTTCTCTCCAAAAACCAGAATGGAAACCGATAAAGAATTTTCTAGACTGAGCAAATACAGAAAACTAAAAAAGAATATTGCAGATGGCAATGAAACAACACAACAAAGAGCTCAAGCTACAAGAGTAGACAGCGTTATTATTAAAAATCCAGATAATGTTCGAATACACGAAGAAAGTACTGATGCTTTATTTTCTGGGAGCTACTTAAGGAAAGATGACCAAGAATTTGCTATTAACTTAGCCTCACAGGCTAAAAATTCTGAAGCCATGTGTCAAAGTGACATTGATAAAAAATGTGTTGTTTCCAATAAACATAAGGAAATAGAAAACTACTCTGCAAATAATGTTGAACTATATCCAAAGGCGGATAATTTATTGCACAGAACTTGTAGTGTTGAGACAATACAAAATAGTGAGTTTGAAATGCAATCTCAAGACTTGAGCATGACTTACAGAGATTTATCTAATCGCTATTTGGAGAAAGCTGCATTAGAAATGCCGATGAATTTATCTCCACAAGCTAGATATTCGACGATTGATACAGAAGAAGACGCAAAAAGTGGTAAGCATTGTAGTAATAAACACAAGAATACTAAAATGGATTCCGAAAAGAATCTGGAAAGTTCTGACGATAATCAAACAAAAAAAGAACTTAAGCGCAAGATCGAGACTGAAATCAAAACATGTGAAACATTAAAAGAATCACCGCTTAAATATCAAAATGGACCATCATTATCTACTACTCAACTTACTGAAACACTTACAGTATCTAAATCTGAGCAAGAGAATGATGTTACTTGTAATAATTTAAATTTAAGCAAAGAAAATAGCGAGATAATCATTAATAGCTTGAGTTATACTGAGAAACAGGATTTAAACGTTTCGAGCTGTGATAGAACTGATATTGTTCCAAGTGCATTGGCACTCGACGAAATTGAAATGAAATCTTCTTCTGAACCTGTAATTGATAAAGTCCAAAACGTTCAGACTTTAGACTTAAATACAGAAATAAATCATGTAAGTAATTGCCTTCAGGAAGATAAGATTGTATTCGAGGGAAAAATATCTACTAATGAGAATTGTCAACATATTGACACTTGCATAGTAAATAAATCATTACAGGGAGAAATTAATTTAATACCTCAAAAAGATAAAATAAAACATAAAAATGAATTATCCATACCTAAACTGAAAAAGAATAAAAATAAACTAGATGGAACACGCCGAAAGCGAAGCACTGAAAATCATTCTTCATATTCTGAAAATGATATAATAAGTACTGGTAATAAAAAACCAAAGTTGAAATTACCTTCAAATAGTACAAATGAAATGGTTAGAAAATCTAGACTTTTTGGATCTAAGATGAAATCATTAAATGCAACCGTTGAAAAAAAAACTGAAATAAATACACTGGATGTATTAAATGAAAAAGATAATGAGGTTATACAGCGTGATATCGACTTGTCTGTTCAGGTTGAAGAAGAGAATATGGAGCAATGCGTTCTTGACTCAAATAAAAATGGCGAAAATACTACTCCTGGCATTAAAAACAACCAAGAATCACTAACAGATACCCTTAATAAAGAACTGTCACCAAAAACAATTGGAAATGACAACACTGACATCGTCAGTAAAAAAGAAAATAATGTTATGTCAGTAAACACTGTTAACGCAGTTCATGAGAATCATTTTCTGACTGATCTCAGTTTAAGTAAATCACTAATAACAAACAATGATAGCTCTTTCGAGGAATCAATTATGATGGCTGCAAACCAAGCCAGCAAAAATGAAATCGTTCAAAAGTTAGGAACTTCTCTTTTATCAAATGTATCCTTAACTGAGGGCGAACGGGGCCCTACAATTTGTCAAGAATCAAACCTAATGCAATCTAAAATTGAAAAAACTTTTCCTGTACTTGATACGTTAAATGAAAAATATAACATTTCTGATGAACGTTTCGAAACTGATAGTGAAACTAATACCGATCAAACTAAGGTCAAAAAAAGAAATGATCTTCACTTTTATTTAAAAGGTTATGTAAGAAAAGAACTTTTTTCACCTAGATTTCAAAACCTGCTTACTTTTAATGAAGAAGTTAGCACTCTTGCTAGAATCAATGTTTCAGAGAGTACTCGCGAAGAACCTGAAACGCAAATGAAATGTACTAATTCTTTAGATAGTACTTCAATGTTATATGATCATGACCAGCAAAATCGTAATTGTAGTGATCCGACTGATAGTGTAGATGTTATTGAAAATAAAGAAAATAGAACTAAAGACTATCTATTACCTGAAACAAACGAGCAAAATTTGAATGACCAACACCAAGAAAATGTTTTCAAATCTGATATATTAGAGCATTTTGGAAATGAAACAAAGGAAAATATAGAAATCCAAGATGAAGATGGTAACTGTAAGAAGGATCATGATGAAATGTTAAATTTAAATATTGACCATGAGAGTTCAAATTGTGTCATTGTAAATCAAATTGGGCAACAATTTAACAATCGTGAAAATAACGTTTTAAATTTCACCACGATGTTGAATGAGAAACCAGTAATTAGTGAGTCTGGTATTGAATTACATGAAAAAAATACTGTAGATCAATCATCAAATTTAGAATTTAGTATTTCTCAAACAGATATTAGCAAAACACATATAAGTGCTGATGATAGTCAACTTAAAAGTCTCATACAAGAAAAAGCTGTCTGTCAAAATAAAATTGAGTCTCCTAACATGGACCTTGCTAACGTTGACGACTCAAAAAAGGAACAACGTTATAATTTATGTGAAAGACCTCGCTTCTCACTTAAAAGATCTTTATCTGATTCTGCCTTAGACGCATACGACGGTGATGCTGATGAGTCTACGATGAAGAGATGTTTTATGTTGCCTAAGAAGCGTAATAAGTGTTATAACAGTAGTAATATAGATGAGTCCCATTTACTAAATATGATTCAGAACAGTAGACGAAATTCAATATCAACTACTTACAACGAAAACAATATTTCATTCTGCATATTAATTGATGACGACTGCATAATTGCAGAAGAAAATTTTGAACATGAAGAAAGTAATTTCACAGAACTCCAAAATGAGCCCTTAAATCAAACCCAAGCTGGTGATACATCTGATAATGAAAAATGTGGTTCACCGATCGTCAACAGATTAGGTAGTGAAGAAAGAAACTTAGATACAGATGTTTCCGAGTGTGATTTAGAGAAATCTTGGGTTGAAGATGTTGGCTATGAAGAAGTCATTGAGACAGAAGATATTGCAGAAAATATTGTTATTGGTGAGCCAGCAACTCCTAAAGATACCGATTCGTCAGATTATGAATCTGATGATGGAGATATGGGAATTTTAAATAGTGCTGCTGTAGATCATACCAATAAAGTTAAGCACATTTATGGTGACAATATGTGCATCAATGACGCCCAACTTGTTGATGCGTTATACCGCACACCTCAAATGGACGTAAATAAAAAACTGATGGATAGAGAATCTCAAAAAACTGAAAAGAGCACTAAATATTATGACAGCGACTCACTTGAAATGTTGCTTGCAGAGCCAATAAATAATTACCAACGTTTAGGATCTGAGCCCGAGAAAGAATTTGACAAATTGCCAAGTTCTATTCAAATTAATGAAACTCCTTCAGATAGTAAGGAGAATGATACAAGACATTTTGACGAGTCTGCGAATTTAGTATCAGACTCAATCATTCCAGCGACCGTAAGTGATCCAAATATAGCGTCACCTCGTCAAAAACTTTATGACATTCTTAACGATAGCAAAGTAGATTCATGTGAATCAAGTTTGGATAATGTGTTTAACTATGTACAAAAAGAAGATAGCTCATACACTAGTTCTTCGCCAGAAGTCTCATCAACAACGTCCGAAGAAAAGAATTCAAGTATTCTTTTAAAAATTTCTAGCTACAAAGGGTCCAGGATTTCCGAAGTGAAAGACTTAAGGTTTGATAATCGTAAAGAAAATAGTTGCAAATTTACAGAAAAGGAATATTTAAATCCTAATTATAATACTAGTTTAACCTCACATAGACCACTTATTACCAAAGCTGCACAAAAATATATCCCTCCAATAAAAGAACCTATTCCCGATTTGCGAGTGCAACTGCCGTTGCCTCAGCAAAGTCTTATGAAATTCCAAAAAAACAAAGTATCCAAAGAAGAGCCAAAGCTAAGCACTCGCAACGTGTGTTGTAATAATAACAACGTTCATCTAAATAAAGACATACCAAAGAAAGTTAAACCCAAATTTGAAGATGTTCTAAAAAACATTGATAAGGTTCAGTTACAAAAACATAAAGAAAAAAATAAAAAATCTAGAAAATATGTTCCGAAAGTAGTTATTAAGAAATCAGAGAATGGATCGCATTATGCAAGTACTTCCGCTAAGGATCCATTTAACCCTGATTTAACAGGACGAAAGTGGCAGCCATGGGTTTTCATTGAGAAAAATCACCTTATTGATAAAATGGCGCTCAGAAATAAAACAATGGCTGTGTTTAGTCATAGAAAGAAAACTTATGTCTTAGCTGAAAAATTTTGTAAATATAAATCGATAAGTAGCGCGAAATTTATTATATCCCAACCCTCAATAAACGATTTCCCTAAAGGCAACCTTAAATATACCATCAAATTGAAGCATGGTCACTGAACTAAGGTAGTTTGTTTGAAGAACGATGTCTCAGGGCGCCTCACATTATTTCTGACCAAGTAGTTTGTGCTGCCATTCAGCTGTAAAACCCACCTGATATAACTAACATTCCTTTGATTCCAATAATTTTTAATTTAGTTAAGTAGTTAACCACTTAGTTCACAAACTAACAAAGCCAAATTCTCTACAGTGTGATATGGGAAATCAAAATATTTAGGTATTTAATATATATTTGTGAAAATATTTTGAAGTGCAATTTGATCTGATCTGTATATATTTCGTTACAATGTTTTAAAGTTTATTAAAAATTGTTTTTCCTATAGTCATTCCATTTTGTATAGCAGGGTTACAAAAAACAATATATTTCAGATAAGTACCTGCACATATTATGCACTTTGATAGCCATAACTAGTATTAATTGTTTATTTATTACTTTACTTTAATATTGTTATTTAAATAATTGCGAGTTTATATAAAATATAGTTTGGAAACAATTTTATCATTGAGTTGTGCTACAGGGACTTGTTAATGAAACATATTGAAGTAATTAGGTATGTTTAAATGAAAAGTGTATTATTACGTAATGCGAATTCAAAGATTAAGAAAAGATATACCAGTAAGTAAAAAAATATGCATTTGTTTGAAGAAATAAACCATTATGCTAGGGTTGTCATATGTCCCGGTACGCCGGGACATGTCCCGGTACGCCGTCCCGGTTGGAAGCATGGTGTCCCGGCGTAATAATTAGCTGACTTTTATCTATCTAATAAAGTTCTATACTAATAAAGTAAAGAGAGCAACTATGGGACGCACACATGTTGCGGGAAACAGATAGTATATTATTTATAAAAGAAATATTATTAATAAATAAATTAAAATTTGAAGATTAGCCCTCAAATTGCGCAATTTTTTTATGCTATTTGTCACCATTGATATTAAAAATGGCACAGTAATTAAACGAAAAGAAATTTTACAAACTAACTTCTCGTCTTCAAATATACCTACTTAATATTGTATCTTTGCTAAAGTATCATGAAAATCAACTATGTAGCATGTACTTAGTTTAGTTATCAGTCTCAATTGATCAGTGTTTCAGCAACCTAAGTCCCTGAATTTTTTTTTATCAGGAAAGATATTATTTGTGTATGTTTGATATGGTCATATCTATGTTATGGAAACATTAATTAAGGAGGTATTCTTTAAACAAGTTATGTCATAACAGAATGGTAGTTAGTAATATTTGTTGATTTAGTTACTACTGTAAGAACTTAGTACCTAATTATTTATATGATTAAAAAACCGTTGTTGATGTGGTTAACAATTGCTCACGTAACTTTTAAGCACCAATAAGTGTTATGCGAGAAATGGGTGTTATTATTTTAGGCTCAAGTACAAACAGTGTGTACCGCTATTATTACTATATTATACTACCACTATATCATATAATTATGTATGTATATATAAAAAAACTTGATATGCTTGTTGTTGCGATGTTGTTTGTAAAGTTGTTTGTGATGTTGCAGCGCAATGGCATAGCGTAATAAACTTAAAGCGTGAAATAACCAACACTAATACTCAGAATTAATATTTTGCTGGAAAACACTCGCTTTTCTAGAAAATATTTTTATACTTACAGTTCTGTTTTCACCCTTTACGTAGCCATTCGCAATATATGGGATACAGTTTAAAAATTAAAATATATTAATTTTTAAATCTACTGGAATAAAGTGCCTGATGTAACCTGATGCCTGTCTAATAATTTGCAACAGCTATATTTTCTCGTGAGAATATATCATAATTATATTAGCATAAAACTGAGCTATAGTGCCTTTAACGAGCTGAAATTGTGCACCAGTACATTGTGTACCTACCTATTGTTACTATGTATACACTGACTATTTTAAACATTTTGGTGTATATCCACTGATCTCATAATCAAGGTACTCGCATTGAACATGTTAGCCTGATTGTGCCTAAGCCGTATTAAAGTAAATAATACGCTATTTTTATATCATGTACAGGGTGTTAAATAAAAAAATACCAAATAATGTGCTTTTATTAGAGTCCTGCATATATGTAATAGCAAGTGTCGCCTTTTAGAGCTATATATCGTACCTAGTTAATAAGTTTAAAAATGAAATGATTTTTCCATGTATCGAGTGATTTGTTTATATTAAATGAAGTGGGTTAAAAACTGATATATGTAAGTATGTTTTAAGTATAGATATATCTATTTAACTAGATTAAGCGGGGTAACTTTATTATATTAAAGGTCATGAAATGTACAAACGTATAGGGTTAGGAGTGTTCTAGTATCTCTTCTAGATAAAAAAGCATAATTTCATAAGTATGTATCTTTTGAGGCTGTACCTATTGGATAAATTTTTAAAATGAAAGTCTACTGTGGATCAGTCCAACTGAATGTGACTTTAGTTTGTCCCTTGTAAGTGTATATGTTTTTCGATATCCTCCTGGTGTCTGTAATAGAGCACTATTGAATGTATGGTTTGAGTTTTATTTTGAGCACGTTATTGGTAATTGTTATATTTTAGATTAAATACATTGTAACTAACTGTGGTTAGAACACTTTATTGTGTTAATGGTTATGGACTAAATTATTAGGAAGTCGTAAGAATTGTTTTGCGTTTTTAATGTTAAATGCATATCGTTTTATGCCAGTAACGCACGTGATAGTGTTTCGTGATAGATGTAATACCAAAAGTCGCACACTCGCTCTGCATAGTGTTATATCGTGAAGAGGGCGGTGTGCGGAATTATTGTTAACGGGAAATATTAAGTTTTCGAGTGAAACCTAGTTTTGAGAGTTGTTCTAATATTGACCAAATAAATGTGTTCTAAATAAAAAGCTTGCGTATTAATTGAATCTCTTTATTTTTCAACACTTATACAGGGATATTAACTTTAACAGCTTCCTGGCGGATAGCGCTGATGAGGTCTTGGTTTATGAGGAACACAAAGCGCAGGCCCGCTATCTGTAACAAACAACAATAAATAAACTTAGGAGTAGGTATAGGGTTACCAGGTGAAGAAAAAAAAACCTGATCTTCTAAAAGCCCTGAAAATTTGTCGTAATTTCAGATTTTTTTCTTAAGTGTCTGGCTACAGCTAAAAAAAACATTTAATAATTCGAGCATTCGCGCGTTTCAGGTGTGAATGAATGAATACATGGAGTGTATTCATTCACCTCCCGCGCATTATTTTATGTCTTCTGAAATTCTTCAGAATTCTTGAGATAGATAACCCGGCTGTGATCCTTAAAATAATCAAAAAAATTGAATAAAAAAAGCTTTAGTCGATCAAAAACTTGCAAAGTTTCGATTATTTTAATGCTGTAGGTACATCGCAATGTGCCACTGTAGGTTGCATGGGTGGGTAGTTAGGTGAATTGGTAAGCGCACTAAATACATTGATTCATTTTTAATTTTCGTGTAGCTCGTACAAAGTGAGGAGGTCAGTGCCGGTCGGCATTATTCAGTCGCGAGTCGTTAAGCGTCATTTACACATGCGAGAAAAGTCTGTAAGTAGCATTTACTAAGGGGGTTTGCACTGGGCGGAGCGAATGGGCATACCGTTTTATGCTTACCGCTTGGCGCCCCCGTGCCGCATTGAACGCGCATATAAAATGCAAGATGAAACGCATTAGAAAAAACTTTAGCATCTTATAATTGAGTTATATAACATAGAAATAATAACAAGCATTGGATTTTTTTAGACAATCAATTATTTATAGACTTAAACCTATTGTGAATTGTGAATAGTCGAGCGCCGCAATGTAGCGCTTTAAAAATGACTTAGTTGTAACCTGAGATATACATATCTAACAGACATGGCGAAACTATAAGGGCTCCGTTTTTACCATTTTGGCTACGGAACCCTAAAAAATTGATTTTTTTTAAACCGTCATATGGCACTAAAATATCTAGAAAGGTTGAAAACCAAAACAATGTAATTGAGCATAAATCATGCCAAGTTGGAATTCGCTAAAATACAGATTCAACCTCACCTCAATGACGCTGTTGTGATTGAGTTTCACTTTGTTGCCCTGTAGCACCGGCCGGCCGTCCACGAATATCGGCCGCTTGCCTTCCGAGGACATAAAGAAGTCCCCGGTGTTGCGGAGGCGGATGGTGGCCTGTTTGCGAGAGACCTTGGCCGCTGGCCCCTCCAGAGTCAGGTCCACGTCGATGGTGTGGTCACGCGTGCTGCGCCCCACTGCTATCTGATGACAAAATAATTAGGTATATATAAGTAACATGCGCTATTGAAGATGCCATTCTAAAACGGTGAAGAAATAGCTAAATAACGCGCGTTTAGGTAGCTTAGTATTCCAGCTTTAAACGCAGGTTTGAACTGCACTGAAATCACCATGTCGCTAGCTACACAAACAAAAATAATAACCAGCACGAACCCGCACCAGAAAACAGGAAACAGATTTGTTGCAATTTTATTTGACGCAATAGTTCAGCTTATGTAGGTACATTAAAATTAATACACTTGACGTTATTTCACCTGGAACGTGTTGGCCTAATTAATGCAGCAGCTTGTGAACACAGCTGTTAATTGATATGCTTAATTAAACCAGCTTAGTTGAATAGCACAAACAAGCAATCCACAACCTTGGTCGACGTACCGATGTGCCTACGTATGTCACAAGGTTCAAGAAAGACGACTAAATAGTGATGTACCTACTCTTTCTTCTGTAACTGATATGACGGGGCAGCGGGACCGAATCAGCACGTTTTCATCGCCAATCTTTTACTTGCTTAACAATTACGTGCTATAGGTACCTACCTAATTTGATAGGCTGAAACAAAACTTTAAAACACCAAAAACAAGGTTTATTGGTAATTTTAACGCGCCTTAACATTGACTAACATTGTAAGTGCAATATGCTGAAACCAGAACTCTATCGAAAGTAGTATCTAGTTAAAACAATTGTACATATGGACCTGTTTTCGTAGTCAGACTATGTAGCTACCTATTGGTAATAGGTAGTTGTAATTGAGGCGCAGCGCAAAATATACCCAGCACCTTAATTATCTATATAGGCAACGATTTTCTACCGTCAGCACATAACGCGGTTTTCAATGATTTGGTATTAACAGTAGAGCTGCACTATGATAATAATTACGTACGGTAATAATATCTGAGTCATATTTTAATATAGTTGATGAAATATGTCACGTTCGTTCGTAATACAGAGTTCATAAATTCAGAAAAATATATTTACGAAGCAGAAATACTTAAGCGTCCGTTTTTGCAGACTGTCTTGTAAAAAGGCGCTCATTATTGTAGTTGTTGAAACAAACCAGATAGTGTTGTTGACATGACAATTACAGTGATATGATAACGTGGCAGAGTTCTACGTTGTGCGTTTAGTACCGACCGCAAACCGTTAGCTAACCACCTCTAAGATTTAGCTCTTATTTGCACGTAATGTTACGTTTTCCGGTACAGCGAGGCCGTGAGGTCAAGCGATGCGTAGACTAACACAATTTTCGTTTGCTATTGAAAATATTCAGAATTTTCGCATTGGTGATTTGACATTGAGCGCTACCTACAAAGTATTTGCAGTGGTATTTGTTTTGTTAAGCCGCCCGCCGAGTTATCACCAAGTTATCACAGGCACGTGAGGTTTTGTAGAGTAAAACATCGGTCGTGTGCGGGTAGGTACCTATATAAAAAACATTTTTTAATGCCAAAAGGGTTGACCGCTGTGCTTAAACATTACATTTTATTTATTGTGTACAAAGCATTAAAGAAGAGAAGTAAATGTACGTATATACATTATGAAACTCTTTATTGTATAGAAATAGAGTAACAAACACAATTTACAAAACGTTGAGATACCTCTACAAAGGCTAACTAATATATTTAAGGGATCTTTACCTTTGAGTGTATGAAAGGAGCAATATAAAAAAAAAACACTGATAGATCACATTAACGAAAAAAAAAGACTAGCGCCTAGAGTTAGGAAATCCGCAATTATATCCGGGATATTTGGAAATAATTCCGATCCGCATTAGCGATATTTCCCTCAAATAGCAAACCTACTGTGTTAAAAATAAAGTTGTGTTAAATATACTTGTGATGTATAGATATCATTTAATAATATTGTAAATCTGCTTAAAAAAAAATACCTCGTTGAATTTCTTGCCGGATTCTTCTCAACAGACGTTTTTCCGAACCGGTGGTAAATTTTTTTGACATTCATAAGTGCTTGTTATAGCCTAAATTGAATAAAGATATTTTGACTTTGACTTTGAATTATAGGTAGTTACAGTTAATTTCATGAAGTCAACAGACAATTACCTACTCTAAACTAGAATATTTATAAATTTATAAATATATAAGTAATATAAACCCACCCAGTTGGCGTTCTAAATTAGTTTGGGTAGGTTAGGTCTACTTTCTTTTACATTTACTTACGCTACAAAGTATTCAATGGTTGTTTAAAACTTATTTTTTTAGTACCACCGTCGGCGCATTGACGTGTAGTAGGTATAGTCGAGGTCAAATACTATCTTTACATTTCAGTACCTCTTGTCACTCCACGCATTCTGGCAATTTTATACAAAAGTTCAAACACGAAGTGACAGCGATAAGGTAGTAAGGTGTAAACATGTCTTAGACTTCGAAGACACCTACATATGACAACATTTAAGCAATATACACAAAATGTTAATTAAATAACTGAAAATCTCAAACACCCCAACAGCCTTTTCTATTAGGTATAAATTGGTTTATTGTATTTATTGTCAAATACCTTAATTATTTAAAAAAATATTCGAAAGTTTTGCGAAGTCAGTTAATTCTATTTAATTTCTAACTCTTCTCTTACACTCATAATGTCATAATTTGTACCTACTTATCAGTTGCGCTTCGCCGTTTTTAGAACAAAATGAAACTGACAGAAAAAACGGCCAGAATTAGATTATGTAAATAGTATGCAACCTCGCTATAACTTTTAATAATAATAATAATATATATTTCTTTATTCAGAAATTAATCCCATTACTTATTACATTTCATTACACATTATTTTACATAAATTGAATAAAAAAGATCGGTTTTAAACACCACTTGTATTTTCATTGTAATTGTAACTAACCTCTATGGATTCTGTCCGAAATAAATGGCTTATTATTATTATTAAAGGGGGTTTAAGGTCTCTCCCCATTTCACCGTATCATGCCATGACCGTAATGGGAACGTATCAGACGGAGTGTCAAACGGAATGTCAAACGCATAGGTACATGAGTACATGACGCAGGACGGCGACGGTTGGTTACGAAAAGTGATAGTGGGCATATTCTCATGGTCTATTCCATTTAACTAAGGAATTTTCGTAAAAAAACTATTTAGGTACTTACTAAGTAGTATTTATATACATAAGTTTGTAATACCTACATTTATTTTATCTGTAAAGAGTTAAGTTATCAAGACCTCTTATATTTCAAAAAATATTATTAAAAGCGTTATAAACATCATTATCTTATGTTATGATTTATGATGTTTAATTTTTCACTTGCTATATCAAACTCTGAAGCAATTTTAGACTATCCTGCTAAATATTTCATTATTATCATTTTATTCTAAGTTATTATGGAAGTTAAACTACTATTTAATTTTATTTTTTTATGTTAAACCTACTCAACTGAGTCACGCTGTATACGGACACATATCTATAGAGCAGTTGCATGTAATATTATAATGTATTTAGTTGTATTTTCTATAGCAGCCTAAGGTATAAAATATACCTAAACTTGGAAGATTCCGTATAAAATACGAAATCCTTAGAAAAATATTACTTAATATTTTCGTAATGGCTACGGAACCTTATTTCGGGCGTATCCGACACGCTCTTGGCCGGTTTTTGTAATGCAAATGGAGAGTGAACCAGAAGTTGTTTATATAAAAAATAAAGTACATTATATTTGCTCATATCGCTCTTTTTATTTATCGAATGTACTCTTTAGTTATGCGTTTAAATTAAATTCCATCCTTATCCCAGCCTATATAAGTCCCGCTACTGGGCACATGCCTCCCCTCAGAATGAGAGGGCTTGGGCCGTAGTTCCCACGCGGGCCGAGTGCGGATTGGGAACTTCACACACACAAAAGCTCGTAGTAAATTTCAAATCTAATTTAATTTCGCACATGAATTTCGAAAAACTCGGTTTGGAACTTGAAACCCTACTTTCGTCATACTTTTCGATACCAAGAATATATTTTGGCCAGACACGTTCCTATTACAGTCATGGCATGATAGGGTGTAGTGTAGGTAGATAAATTTAATCGGCGTATGTATTCGTAACTTTTAGACAGGGCATGAAAAAAAGCAACTTTAAAATATGGGTCCATATCGGCTCGCATACTTATTGAAAGTACGATTGTAATGTTTATCAGAATGATCGTTTGTCATAACTGTTTTTTCTCTGAATCCAATAATTGTTTAGAATTGTTATAAAACAAACCTAACGAACCAACAGTTTTCTATAGGTGACCATTTAAAAATTTCAGGTTTCAGTGGGGAAAAAATATATTATGATTCGAAACGATGATTCGAAAGTTTGCGAACTTTTCAACTTCGGCGCTCCCTTAAAATATACTTAGTGTAATCGATTCTACTCTCGATTCTCAACAAACTACTTTCAGGTTTTCATTTATTTACTTACCACCTTTTTTTTTAATAATAAAACAAACTTTATTGGCGACCAGGGTCCATAGATTGTAGTACATAAATCTTATTTTCCAGGAATTAGTAACATACTCGTACTTTTTATACTCAAACATAAATCTTCAAAAAAATCAACATATTAACTTGGTATAACACCATAATATTTTTTTTTTGCGAAATCACAAAGCAGGGTCATTTACTTACCACCTTGTATAGATGAAATCTCAGTTGTGAATCGGAAAATATTGTTCTCTAATTAATCCCATAATATGGAAAAAAAATATTTCTATTTACTCATAGGCCAATAAAGGCTAATAATAATTGTGTTCTAAGTAAAGTAAGGTGATGATGGGTGACAATAAGAGCACTACGCCCGACACGAATCCGTGAAAATACGGTCCGGAGTAGACGTAGGACTATTTATTTGGTGGAATAGGATTACGGAAATCGAATCTAGTGCGTTAACTACCATACAAATACCTAGTTGTACGACCATTTCAGACAATATTTTCTCGGAAATCGAATCGATCGTAGTGTGAAATCGCTCTAAGTGTGTATATAGGTAGTAAAGAATTGTAATAAGCACTAGTGCTCACTGAAAGGTCAATTTTGAAGCTTTATAGGAAAACCAGGCTTCGATTAACAACTTAGGGCCTGTTTCACCACTTATGTCAAATTTTAAGAGACGAATATCTGTGAATGCCGTCCCTGTTTGTTCTATCCGAATAAACAGAGACGGCATCTCATTTAAAAGTGATCAGTAAAGCCCGGTTCTCGTTTATCTGTCGTGTTCTGTGTTGTAGTCGTCACAACACACTGCATCAGATAAATTTGAACCCATATAAACTGTATGGAACCGATACCGTTCTGATGCGTTACGCACGGCACGACACAACACGACAGATAAATGTGAACCGGGCTTAAGAGCCTTAAGCACACCTATTTTCAACGCGCCGTCGACACGCGCGTTTTTTTATAAAAGTTTTTCTTTCTTTAATAGAGAAGCTGTAGGTACAACTCGCATATGTTTATTCGTAGCGTTTAAAAAACGCCGCGTGCAAAGACCCCAAATATTGTCAGGTGACAAGCAATAGTTACTAACTACAAAAAAAGATTAATGGAACATTATCCTTATGATGCTTAGTTTGATTATCCCTCTTGACTTTAAGTGGTCATTATATACGCACTAGCGTCGCTATTTTATGAGATCTGTGGCTTTAAAACCAATTTTCATACCTCTTGCTCGCTCTTGGGAGGTTATTATCGGTTATCGGATCTCTTGCTTACAAGTCGCTGTAAAATGCGAGCGAGAGATCCGATAAACTCCCAAGAGCGAGCGACAGGTTAGACAACGACCTGACCTGGGTGGCTGGGTGAGGACCTGGGTTCGATTCCCAGCGCTGGTCTCTTTTTCTGGTTTTTCTGTGCATCCATGTCTCAGTTTGTATTTTCGATTAGACAACGGAGTTTTATTTATGACTCCAGAGCTCAGATGATAGTAATGCTGGTATACTTAGTGACCTTTGCTTGTCATCCGACAATAATATGTAAAAGTACTTAAGTAGTGAAACAGGTCCTTAAAATTTATTATTGCACGTGATATTACCAGTGATTGTAGTAAATGGCATTACTAGGTGTCATAAATTAAACTTTTTGAGATATAGTTCATACAACCATAAATACCATCATCAACCCAGCCTATATACTTCCCACTGCTGGGCACAGGCCACCTCTCAGATGAGAGAGCTTGGGCAGTAGTTCCCACGCGGGCCCAGTGCGGATTGCGAAGCGAACTTCACATGCACAATTGAATTGCTTCTCAGGTTTGTGCAGGTTTCCTTACGATGTTTTCTTTCACCGTAAAGCTCGTGGTAAAATTCAAATGTAATTCCGCACATGAATTTCGAAAAACTCAGAGGTGCGATTCGGGGTTTGAACCCACGATCCTCTGCTTGAGAGGACATAGGTCAAACCACTCGGCCACCACGACTTATTAATACCATACGTGACCATACTGATACATTAAAGATACTTATTGTTTGTTTGTTTGTATCCTTGGAACCACTGAAGCGATTATAAAAAAAATACTACAGGAAAACTACCTATCTATCCTCTATGAGCATGTAACCAATATACATTTTTATCGAGGGTAATGCAAAGTTCCTGCAGAACGGATGTAATTTATAATTATTTTTTAAATTATATAAAATATAATTATTTTTTATTTAAGGCCTTCTCTTTTTTATAACACATAATTTTCTTCCAAACAAATGTGTGCAATTGTTAAAAAGGTATTAAAAACAACTCTGGGTGTTAGACGACCTTACTTCTTTCACATTTCAATAAAAACAAATTCGTTTGTATTTTATCTTAGGGACGGGTATAAAAATAAGCTTAGGTATATAATCGAACGACTGAAATTTCAACATTATAATATTTATGCAAAATTTATAAACTGATCCGTATAAAAAATATCAATATGTAATATCATTTAATGAAAATTCCCGAATTCGTGAGGCATATCCATATTCAGGTAACGGTCACCAAACCAAAATGGCGGTGCTAACTTAATGCGATCACTACACATATACTCCATCCCCCTCCCCTTTAGGCTGGCAACGCAACGGCAGTCCTATTAATGCTGTAGGTGTGATCGCTTACCATCAGGTGACCCGCATGCTCATTTGTCAGCAATTTGATTTAAAAAAAACGCAGCGCTTAAAAGGCTTTCAAAGTGCAATAATAAAATCAACTCGAATGATTCAACAACTCAAACTCAACTACCGAATAATGAGAAATTATAAACGTATCGAATTAACAGCAAGATAAAATTGCGTAGCTACCTACCGCCCATCTGCAACTTAAATATACTTGTGTCGCCAGCTACATAGTAAGTATTAGCACATTAGTGCGAGGGACGTGTTGTTATCAATAATTTATTGCGTTAATTAAACATTTAGTTATCAAGGCACCTACTTGTGCTTCACGCGCGAACACATTGCATCGCGACCAAGTAAAGACGTACACGTATGTATCGGATTCCACGTGATGCACGACTTTTTTTTTATTACAACTTTTTATCTTATTATGTAACTAATGAAACTTTATATTGGCATATGGGAAAACATTAATACGAATAGTTTATCTGAGCGTTAGTTGAAACACCTAAATATGAATTACCTATAAATAGCAATCCCTGATTATTATTTTAGTCAAGGGGACACAGAACTGGGCCCAATTGAATAACAAATTACAAGCAAATAGTATTAGTGAATTTCAATACAAAATCGCTAATACTGTTAGTTTGTAATTTGTTATGCAATTGGGCCCAGATTTAGTTATTTTATTAATACTTTGCGGATACATTATCTCATAATTAAAAACAAACGACTGCCTGACAGAATAAACATTTGGCTTTGTCTACTAAGTAACGTGACAAAGTTGAAGAAACTTTTCAAAAATTTCCTGTGTGAAGATAACGGTTGCGTCAATTATCATGTAGTTGTAAATTCCAAGTAGGTACTCTGAATTGCGGAGCACCTGAATATGAACTGTGACGGCATCCGGCTACCACAGTTAGCGGAGGCACTAGCTTGTAAACACGGGCAAGCATTCGAAGAAAATAATGACGCCTAAAATGCAAAACGAAAGCTTGGAGTGCAGTTTACACTAAGAGCGCCCGTTTGAATTGTTTAATTTTCTGTAATACCAGCATTTCTATATTTATGCATGCGTAATCTACATACCGATTTTGGTAAATAAATATTTGCAAGCACATAAAGATAATAGTTTATTTTAAACGCCCTTCCCTTACGATATTAATATTTTCTTACTCTACTAAAGACAGGGGTTAAGCGTATGTTATGTTGTCCTCAATGTTATCAGACGTTGCTCGCAAGTATTTGTTTGCACATAACATTTACAATTTACAATAATACATAATTGTGATTATTATTTAACTCCAGGCGAGTTGCGGGAAAAATACCGATCGATTTACTTGTCCCTAAATAACTGAGTCAGTAGTTACAGGCACTAACGACGCGTGGAGACCAGCATTGGATATTATAATGATATTAAATTACGTATTGTACAAATGAGCAGCTTGATGTGTTTGCACAGATATTGGATTTGTTTGCCATCAGTCAATGTGAATTCCATAATTTTTATTTTTTGTAGAGAAATCTAATGTGGTCGAATTAACTGTTGCGGATGTTTTTGCTGTTCTTTCTCACTTAAACATATTTAAAGTGTATTTATATTAGTTGTCTATCAAATAATATATGGATGAATAATATATCTAGTAATATATTATGGATCTTTGTTGTCTGAATAAATAAATGAATTTATTATTATTAAATAGAAATCCGGTCGCTATACTATTTCGTTAGTGCATTTTATCCTACGAAAATCATCCATCATGTTTTAGTCAGGTTGATCTTAACAATCGCATGTCGCATAACGCTACGTTCCGTTATCAAGACTATAAAAAGCCACATGCGCAGAATTCGACAATTTCGAAACGGCAAATTGATTGAAACTGAGATGACTTTAGGTAATAAAATTTGTAGGATCGTATAACAAAACTGCATATGCATAAGTACCATGAAACTAAGTAGGTAGGTACTCGTACAAAAGAGATCTCCAGTCCATATTTGTGAAACTCGAGTCTTCGTTATGTTACCTACTTACGAATGGCCATGGCAATGTGAAATATAACGTGTTAATGTTAAAATAGAATTTTTTAATGTAATTTTTATCTACTTCTTTAGATCAAAATATAAGATTCCAGCGAATCGTTCGTTGTTGCGATATGCTATCCTGATAATAGTAATAATAGATTCATTATCATGTCATAATTTATAAATTTGTTGCACAAACGTTGACAAGGAAATAGCTGGTACAGTCGAGTTCATAAACTTGTGAGCAAAAATTTGATCAAAATTATCTGAACACGACTCTATTGTTAACGGCGTAGAAGCGTGTTCAGACATTTTTGAACAAATTTTTGCTCAAATGTTTATGAACTCGACTGTACTTAAATATGACTTATTGTTGCCATTAAACAAATTTATTGATTTTGAGTGGAGGTACTAGTTTAAAACGAATAAAATAAAAAGGTAAAGTAAAGTTGTGTAACAAGTCGATTAAAGAAACAGGAGGTAATAGAAAACTACGAGTATACTATACTAGATTTACAGATTAACATAGGATACTTTTTAACAATGGAAAGAGCAAAGTTTCCGCGGTATGAAGGCGAAGTTGCGGGTAACAGCTAGTTCACAAAAAAGATCAAAATAATATTTGTAATTTATAAGTTATACGGTAAGATACTCAGCTATTGTCTGTCAGTGATCACATGGATATAAGGTCAAATAACTTCGTAACGTTAGCAACACAATAAAACACAACAAATTAATGAATTGGTTTCGCATCCTTATTTAATTGTCGTAAGTTTGAAAAGCATGAACACGTTATTGATCGATTACAAATAACTTTTTTCAGCGGTCATCGTTACCTTCTCCGAACTACAATTATTATTTATCATTACTTACGCATCCGATTTTCAGAATCAGTTATAAGTAATATTTTTAGCAGCATTAGCTTTTGTCTTCTAACCAACCGTCAAATAGTGTATTACAAAAAAATTGGAAATGATAGTTTTGTGCCACTAAATACTTTCATTTGCTCGCACATTATGACGCAACATGTTGAAGTTGAAAATAAATGCACGCAGAATAAGTATGGTAAACATCATTTTGGCTCAGAGTCAAATATTTTTCACTTGAAGTCTTACACCTACAGCGTCGGCGAAATTAGATCCTGCGTTTTCTTCGAACAATATAGAGTAGGTGGCTTACTTATCAATAATACGATGCATTAATAGCTCAAACCTGAGACAGCTTGCCTAATCACATATGCACTTTAACAATTAATTGTTGAATGATACCGAAGGAAATGGACTATCACACTCAAACTTAGCCGGCAGATCCACCGGACATTGACCAAGTTCCTTCGATATTCCATTCTCGCTTCTCTGAATGTTTTGGATACTCATTACACGGGCTTTAGCAAAACAAAAGGATTGTTTTAAGTGATGTTGTGTAAACATGCGACGTTCAACACTCCGATTCTCAAAACATTAACACAATGGGGTTACCTGCCGACGTCAGCGGCTGCATGCGCCCGCACCACTAAGTGCAGTCGCACAAACGACTCAGTAATTTTCTTTGCGCCCATTAATTCTATTAGCAATTTTTATTCAAATATTAACTTGAAAACGGTGTGCTGAATATGAATAATACAAGAATATCGCTTCCGTCGAAAGCATAAAATGTAATATAACAGTCATACCGCGTATTTAACTGATAAAGGACGATAAAGAGAACCCCAAGATCGACAACAAGAATTACGTAAATCCACGTTACAGATAAGTCGTTCGGACGTGTCACAATAATGGTAAAGCAAGCAGCTTTAGAATCGATGAATGGGAATGAGGGCAATCAATAAGCATCGATATGTAGGGCTGATAGTGAAAACGACAAATCATACGGTGGCTCCATACTCCGTACGCGGCCGGGTCATTACGGCTGGCCTTGGGCTCGTGTCAGGGGTGGCACGAATACATTAACGGACAGGAGAACGCCACTCGATTATGATATGATACAGTCAACTTAGTTCGGCACACTTTTAATTTTATTTCAAAGAACAGAAACATGAACGGACTTCAAATTTGAATGGAATTATAATTGCTAAATGACTTCTATAGAGCCAGTATGAAATAAACCTAACCAGCAAAAAGATAGAAAATCTCCGACTTTGTTACTTGTTAGTTTAATATCTCAAAAACGGCTGAACCGATTTTGATGAAACATGTCTAAGAACCATCGCTAGAAAACCTCATTTCAAATAAAAAAAACCGCATTCAAATCGTTCACCCGTTTAGGAGCTACGGTGCCACAGACAGACACACAGCCAGACACACATAACGGTCAAACTTATTACACCGCTCTTTTTGCGTCGGGGGTTAAAAAAAAAAAATCCAAATTTGTTTGGAAATGACGGAGTTGGGAATCTTTCTTTTTGATGTCGCACTGAATCAAAAATCGTTAGAAATACCTTTTAAGAATAACTGGAAACTGTCGTCTTCAGAGATTACTAGTGAACGACTGCAAGCACTGCAGCTGATGGAATAACTAAGTACTTCATTATTGATCTAACTTATGTTTTTAACGAGAAATGAATAAATTAAGGCCCGGTTGCCTATTGTGTGTAAATTTAATTTGACATTTTGTTCATTGCATATTAAATCATTACGCATAACACGAGAGTTTGCGCTATTTTCTTTTATTTCATATTTTCAATTATTATTGCTATTTAATGCTGCTGTGGGGTGGGGGACGAGGGGTCAATTATTTTGACGTTATCTACAAAATTTCGGCCGTTGAATTCGCAAAATTAATTCAATGAAGGTCAATGCATACTAATACGGAATATTCAATAACTAATCTACAATTAAAACAACTTATTCCACTCGGAAAACCACAGTTTAAGTTATTCAAGGTCAAACTAACGAGACATGACGTTTGTGCCCAATTTAAATATACATAATAAACCATATTTTTTCGGCCTACCTGAATAAGTTTAATTTACCTACGCCAATATTTGCAATAATAATTAATACTTCGTGTCAAGATATGGGCCGATTGCTAATTAGCGTTAATATTCGATAGAAGAAATTATTTATTCCGAAGAATGTTAATAACGTACGCAAATATCGAGGCTACTTTTCGCACTTCATCGTAGGGATACCACATCTTGATTTTTTTATTTGGCGCTATTTTATTATTCTCATCTTTTATTTGGTAAAGTTGCGCAGCAAGTAATTTATGCAACTGCTTAGTTTAATCCAATATTTAAGGTTTATTTCAGGTTGTTGAAATTAAATCATGAACTTAATTTATGGAAACCGCAAATTTTATCAGACTTATTTCAACAAATCAGTTAACTAATGCATTATGTTGTCCATCATTAATCGAGTTTGAAACACTAACACTAATTTTGCATAACATTCTATATTTCACCCTGTACAATATAAAGACGACTAAGCTGTTAAAGTTATTATCAATTTTGATTTGATAGCTAGGTGTAGTTAATCTAAATGCGACTGATTACAAAAAAAAAATTGATTAGTTTGTTAACATTTTTTTAACGGTACTTACATATAATATGAACGACTCTCAGACTCAATCTTGTATATTGTTTCGATAATTTATCTGTTAGGATCCAAATATGTTGTAAAGCTTGTCTAATACTGCATGATTCTTGTATTATGTGTTTCAAAATTTACGAATCAAGGTTTCACGTTGGGTCACAAATGCAACGGATAGTAAGTACAACATTGTTCTAAATTATACATTTTTCTGAGAAGGCGTAGCCCAAAACTGGATTAGACTATTCCTGAATTTGCCAATATGCAAGAAATAGCCAATTTTTACTGAAGAAAAAATGGATCGGTTGAAATTGATTTTACTTCAATTTTTATGAAAAATCTTTATAATCTGTCTTTTTCTTTACTCTATTTGGTCTAAGATGAGTCAAATGACACATGACGATTATGTATTGTAACCTACGAATTGTAACTTTGTGAGGCGGTAACTATTTTTTTTTTTCAACAGATATAATGCTTGAAGAAATGAAATCACATTAAATTAAAACTGCTGATTGTTCGAATATTAGAACTCAAATTTGCTAACAAATTGTTAATTTACTGCGTAGGCACTGTGATATATTAACTTACTTTCTTTAATGAACACCCTTACAATGTTGTTTCAATAAATCGGTTATCGGTAAAAATAAAAGCGGTAAAATAAACGAACTTTTTATTAATTTGCAAGATTGTTCGTCAGAGTCGGAAAGTGACACTCTAAGTGTTGAATAAATTATATTTTAAAATTCAAATAAGACTTTCAGTCCGATAGGGTAACGGTTAAACCAACAAATAATGCTATTGCCACATTTAACACTAGGTACATGCAAAAGTATTGATAGTTTGCGTAACAGTAAGAGAGACTCTAGTTCCGTCAGTTTGGCATCTGTCATTTGAATCATGTTAGACAAATGGAATATAAAACGCTTTTTTTAAAACCTTTATCAATTGTTCTATGTATTTAAAGATAGCTTAAAAATTGTTTTCTGTTCGATAATACCCATTGTCAACCTTTAAATAAAAATAAATAAAAAGTCAAATACCGTATTTATGTTTTTTTTTTCTCGAGGGTGATTTGGTAAGATCAAACGACATTATAGCGTTTTCAAATTGAAAGTGCCATGGCAACTTTGTCCACAACAGATAGGTCGTCAGTGTCTGACATTGACTGACAAGCAGATTAATTGCTCACATGGACGATTCTAATTTATAAGAATAATATTGACAACACTATCAAATTAAGCGTCAACGTGATCGGTTGATATTTTTAGAGCGGATCAATAAGTCAACTATACTCAAATTGAACTAAATTCAAATAATTTTGTAAATTCTATATACTACAGGTAGGTATGGAGTGTATCAGCAGGTACTGTATACATGTATTGTAAAAATAAAATTTATAAACAATGTAAAAAGGAAATAAAAAAGTAACAGTAGAACAGTAGTAGTTCACTTTCTATGTATTTCCATCCTTTTATATTTCATGCATTTTTCAATTGTATTTTTTTTAGTTTTATTGATTTATGTTAATTTATTTCATTGATTTCAGGTTTTATACAAATTAAAAATTACTTATTTAAAAATTTAGTAACTTTTTTGTTTGTGGCTGTTGACACTGATTATTACCTTGGTCTTAGACGAAGGTTTTACTTTATGCACTAGAGCATAAAAAGTAATTTTATGTCGCCTAGATCCATCATAAACACGAACTTTACGAGCATGAGCAGTGAAAAAGTCATTTAACATCGCTTTTTTACCTGTAAGACATGTGGGTTAAAAAGTAAAAAATTTGTCGCCAGATCTAAAAATCACAGAATCACTAGTCTACAATGAATTATAAATAACGCAATACGGAGATTGGCAAAAAAAAACATGACTATTGTATGACATGACAATCTAGTGCTGCTGCCATCTAGCGGGGGTTTCTACATGTCGCACGATTAGTCAATTCCAAGCATTTGTCTGTAGATGGCGTTGTTGTAAGGTTAGCCTCCCGTCGTGAAGGATGTTTTGGCGAGGATATCCGATTTACGTTATTTCAGTAAAAATCATTCCAGTTGCATGATATTGCGGGCCGCTACGTTAAACACTTACAAAAGACAGATTGAGCTCATTAGTGCAGTGTCATGATACCTACTGGAATAATATAAACCGGACTTTACGGAATGAATATTTATTGACAGTCGCGACTGCGCAAAAGTAATTGACGGTTGGATGACGAATATTGTATACATAAAATATAAAACCAGGGCTCATTTGCATAACAAATTACAAGTTGATAATATTAGCGATTTTGTATTGAAATTCACTAATACTATTTGCTTGTAATTTGTTATGCCCAGTTAATGCTAGTACTTAGAGAATTAGTCTTAAATTATCTAAGTGCTAGTAGGTGCAATTCTTTTAACGGGTGACACTATTTACCGGACGTACAATACCGACATGTTATTTTTGTTGACACGCCCATAGAAACTCTTGTCAGTTTGACACCAGTTTGTATGGGCGTGTACACGAAATATCGGGTCGGTATTTCCATGTCGGTATTATCCGTGCCGGTAAATAGCGTCACGCCACCCCTTTTAACAACCTGACAGCACTCACTCTTATGACCATGAGAAAAAAAGTTTTATCCATCACATTCAGTTTAGCAATCCTCACGCTCAAACGACTAGACAGATTTGGATGAAATTTGGTGTCTATATAGCTGGACATCTAAAATAACACATAGGCTACTTTTTATTCCAATAATCCCAAGACATTGCGATAAAATCTTGAAATTACAACCGCTAGGTTTAGAATCATTAAATGTTGCATGGCTGTTTTTAATACAAAATCAACGAGAACCCCAATATATAGTTCTTGGCAATTCCCATGGAATTTAGTAAAACCTGGGAATTTCAATTCAACATTCAAATCTTTTAAATTACGTGTGCGAAGCCGCTGGTAAAGTATGTATGTAAAACTCTTAATTGCACAAAAATAAACAACACAATTGACTAAAGTTGAGATACAATCATTTATTTGGTGCCCTACCACAAGTATCTACTTTTCTATGCAACTAGTATGAAAAAGTGGATACATATGTTAGGGAACCGACCGTACAAAGGCGAATTCTAAAGTGTAGTGTATACATAAGCCAGAACTACTGATGTGCCAAAGAAAACTTTCCAAAATAGCGGAATATTTCATATAGGAAAATTTCGAAAACTTCTCACAATTTTTATGGGGTATTGAAACTTTCCGTTTCTGAAATTTAAATTTCCAATATTTATTGTGTAAATTTCCAGAAATTTCCGAGGACTTTTCCAACTTTTCAGAAGCTTTCCGTAACTTCTGTAGCCAGAACTATGTCTCACCTCTCGTGACCGCATAAGGTACCGCACGAGCCGCCCCCTTAACACAGCGAGCGTGTTTTTGTCTAGTTCCACGTTGCCGCCGGCGACAGACTGCACCAGCACTTGCCAGCGACTTAGCGAGTTCTCCAGCAAACGGATGTCTTTCTTCTCTATTCTAAATGAATAAAATAAAAAAATAATGCAAACTACGGGACATTAGACACCAATTGACCTTGTCCCAAAGTAAGTAAAGCTTGTATCATGGCATGGGTAATACAAACAGCAAAGGGTGTTACAAACTTAAATACACATTAAACACCCACAACTGGAGAACAAACATTTGTACTTTTCATACAAATATCCACCCCAACAATGGCTTTGAAGGACCAGATATTTTAAAACCATAGGGAAAACCTAGAGTTGCATGCATTTGTATCACCACAGAAAGCTATTTTGCGAAATATTCAGCGATTGTATATGTAATAGAGCACATGGAGCGCCATCTATCGTGACTGTTTTAAACAAGTTTCAACAAAAGCTTTAGTTAGGCCAAGTGGCACTTTCTTCAAGGGCTATGTTTAAAATATAAACTCATCTTATCAATTTTATCTGCAAGGAATGTATACAGTAAAAAAAAATGTGATACACTTGACTATAATATCACGTTTTTTTTGATAATAACAGAATCTGGTATTAAAATAGAATCTATGACGGAGATGGATTAATTGAGCTTATTATGAATTGATGATTTATTATAATAATTCCTCATCTATTCATTCATAACGCGCGACAATAAATGTTGTAATAGTAGATTGGTAACCAAGGGTCCAAAGTGACCCATTTCACCCGAGATATTTCTGGCGCTCGAACGAAGTGTGAGCGCCAATAGTTCGAGAGGAAATGAGTAATTTCACCCGAGTTAGACACTCTACTTTTCATTTCGAATACTCCAAAAAAAATTAGAATAATAATAAATTGAACTTAATTATATCCAACCTCCAACGGTAACTTTTCTACTGGCCACTTGCCACGGCCGACTATAAAAAAAATCGAGTTGGTCACGACCAAGGAGCTTATATACAAAACTGGAGGTTGAAGGTAGTAGGAGGTATTTTTTACCTGTCAGCTAGCTGCATTTCAATGTCAATACCATCTTGTTTATAGTCTGGCAGCTCTGAATCATTAATTGTATCCTCAGCATCCGAAAAAGTCAAAATATTGTCATCACCATCTGCAAAGTGTGATATAGGAACTGTCAAGTATAAAATACTGTAAGTAAAAAATATGTAGCTCAAGTGTTGGAATCATTTATACCAGGGATGGGAAACTTTTTCCTTCGCGTGCCAATATTATACTAACGAAATATATGGCAGACCAAGTTGTTGCATTTTTGGCTATGTTATTTACTGAAATAAAAATATTGTTATGTATTTTTTGAAACACTAATTTGGCCATTGCCAATGAGAATGAAATTTTGTAACAATACGAAATCTTCTCTTGATTTTTGTTTGATGGTCGCGGGCCGGATTTCAAGCCTTCGCGGCCGGAGATGGCGCGCGGGCAGCAGTTTCCTCATCCCTGATTTATACCCTCGACTATCAGTCGTTCTACTAGCGTCATAACCGCTATCAACCTCCTGCCCTCTCGCATATCACCACAACTTTGAGTGAACTTTATAAGCATAATTTTGATTAAGGCATCAATATGGATATTTTCGATATGGTTTCACGGGATACCCGTAAAAGTAACAAATTTGGAGTTGAAATAAAAAATACAAAAAGACTCCAAAAAAACCAAGCATAATTTGATTAAGGGTCTATTTTGCTGATGTAGTGATTTGAGATAAGTATGAGAGTTTTTTTTAAAGAGCCTATAATCTATTTAAATATTAGGTTGCCAGCAGACTACATATTTTTTTATAAAATCCTTATGCTCAGTATGACTGATTTCTAGAGACTGGTAGAAGTTGAAACATTGGTACGGCACCATAGAGAGTAAAATCTTCAAAGTACCCTGGTTTGATAATTCCAGCCTCCCCAGGGATCTTCTCGTGTGGGCATTTTGTGTGTGGTCTGGTCATTTCATTAAAGTGTTTTTGAATTTGATGAGTTGTACAATCACCTTTGAGTTGTAATAAGACTAAAGACCTTATTCATTTTCTTTTTGAATGTGATCAGAATAAGGACATCAGAGACAGGTATAATTTGGATGGTATGGGCTTGTTTAATGGAGGTGTAAATGTAATTCTAAGTCGCACACTGTCAGAAGAAACAATGCTGATTTACAGATTCATTAGACAGTCCTTTGCTTCCAGAGATGTATAACGTTCCAGAGATGTAGTTTCAGTGCAAGAGTAGTGTGATGTATATAACTGAGGCTCCCCATGAGGCTGACATAGTCACATTTGATGTACTAAAGCCTCGTTAAAATAAAATACTAGATAAAAAAAAAGTTGAAACATTAATAGAACTACAAATCACATTATTTAGAAGATAACACACAGTCATCACTTTTCGGAATCTTCCTTTCTTACAATAAGCATAACCACAACTTACTCTTAGGCAGCGGCTGCACTGTCTGGTCGGGCAGCAGTTGATACTGCTTGAGAAGCTGCCAGTGCGCCATCAATGATTTAGCTGTGCGCGACGGATAGAATACGCGGGGTTTTGCTCTAATAGCTCCTGGAATTTCTCTTGGGTGGGGTGTGAAGTCTGTAAAGAAATAAATATTTATGTTCACCATATATTTTAACGGCTTAAAAAAAATGCTTGTCATTTCAATCATAAATTTAATGTTTAGTATATAGGAAATTTTCGTATGATGTTATGATATGCCCCAATGGCATTGTAGACTGTGAAGAAATGTTTATGACTCATAAATTATGACTGTCACATAAGTGCAATAAAAGGGTTAAAATTTCTTGATTGGCATTAATTGACAAATAAAATAAAATATGAAGCAAGTACACAAGATTGAGGGGCTGTTTCACCATCCATTAGTGTTAACTGGCAGTTAGGTGTGATGCTGTCTCTATTTGTTTTGTTTGAATAGACGGAGACGGCATCACATTTAACTGTCGGTTAACGCTAATCAATGGATGGTGAAACAGCCCCTGAATATAACAAAATAGACTAAAGTCATACACTGTTCAGAGTTCCAAGCAACTCCTCTTCGGCAGTGGAGTACAAAGCTTGCTGTTGCACAGCAGCCACCAGGTCTGGGTGCAGGTTCCGCATCGCAGCCACGGCCACCCTTGAGATCTCGGTGTTGTAAAGCAGTGCATACCAGCGGGACTGGAGCTCGCCTAATGTGAAACGGCAGGAGAACTTAATGCCTCGGTGGACAAGTCGCAGGTCATTGGTCTGAAAAAAGGACAAAGTAAAGGATTTATTTATCGCTTTGGGACCAAATTGTACAAGACCAAGAAATATACAGTTTTTTTATTACACTACATGGCAAATAAAATTAAAAATAACAGGGCAAGTTGTAAATGCAAAAGTGTAACAAACAAACAAATTAATAAAAATACACAATTTTGCATTTATAATATTACCAAGGATTACCTGTTGCACTCCCAGTATAAGAGCCAGATCATCAGTTGGTTTCCATCGACCCAGATCCTTCGTAGACAACTGACTAAGCTGGCCCTTTCGTCTCGATTTCCTTGCCACACTGGGACCAAATGTAAGCTTGCCTGAAGTTCGACGACGTTCTGGTGGTGGCGCCACGGTAGGAGTCGAGGGCGCACTTACTAATGGGAACTCAGGCAAGTGACTGGTATAAGACTGTGTACGCATTCGTTTCTCACTCTTGCCTAAAGAAGCACCCGGAATCCCTAGACTGTATTCTACCAATTCATCGTCAAAACGACGGCGCTTAATAGATCTTGATGAACTAGAATAGAAGATAAGCAATTATTTAGGTAATTATCGCGTTATGAGGCAAAGTGGAACGATCATATTGTAAGCTTACCTCCGTCGTTTTGTATTGTCTTGAGGATCTGTAGGCGTAATTCCAGGGTATTCATTGCTGTCTGAAGCGTTAGATGGTGTTGGTGGAAAATCCATTATAATTAATGAATTAGTATCGCACAGGTTCAATCTCTGTATATTGTTATGATTATTTCCACTGTTATTTATTTCCGTCACAAAACCGTGAGAAATACGACGGTACGTAGGCTATTGGGCTAGGCCAAAGCGTATTTTAGGCTAGGCTAGTCAGTCGAATCGAAATAGAAATAATCGAATTGGCTTTTTGGTTCGTGAAATACAGTATTTTATATTTCAAAATTTAACACTTGGTTGTCAAGCAGTACGATCCAAAATTGATTACAAAAAGAAGTAGAAATAAAATTAAATTGTGGAAACGAGAATCTCCGCGCTACACAACACAAGTTGCCAATGCCAAAATAAAACAAACAAAATTGACAGGTAGGTATAGTATAGTACGAATAAAAAAAAACACTGTGTGAAGTGAAATGATCGTGAAAAGGAACGTAATACTACCATAGACAATGTTTTTCTTTGCGAAAATGTTTCAGACTCTGTTTTTGACGATCCATTTTGTTCAACATTGTTGTGTAGACGAACCTTTAAAAAAAAAATATCGACTGTCATAGGCGTAGGTGACATGAGTACAAAATTTGGAGGTTATTTTATTCTTTGATTAGTACTCTCTGATTAGCAGCGAAGTACAAATTCACGAAAATATAATTAACTATGGCTAACTTAGTGCGTGCCATTGCGTTTAAACCATCAGGAATATTAACGAGAGGTTTCAATAAAATCGTTATCACGGATGATGGTTCTACAATTGTCGCGCTTCACAGAGACCAAGAATTTCCTTATGAGCACTCTAGGCCACTTCCTGAAGAAACTAAGAATGATTCCATACTGAAAATGTCTGACTACCAGGAAGTCCAGAGGTATTTAAGGACATGACTCCGGAAATGGCCAGGCAACAATTATCTAGTACAACTTTGACTACTAAGCACCGCTGGTTTCCAAGAGCAAGAGATAAGAAGGCTAAGAAAAATGAAATGGACAGGCCATTTTTGTAACATTACGGACTTTTGTAAAATAAATCTGAAATTAGTAACCTGAATGTATAGAAATGCAAACTGTTAATGTACCATCAGCCAAATAAGTGGTCTGCCAATTTTTAAACAATTTCCTATCAAATGAACATGTCGCTAACGTCGAACTTTTAAGTTGACAGACATGTCTATTGGCATTATTGTTATTATCAACTTTAGCATGGTAGACCACATATTTGGCTGATGGTACCTACCTATAAATTTTATTTAGGTGATTATAGATTTTAGCCTTACTGGATAAGGTAATTGTTTGCATTTGTAAAACATTTTGTAGTATAATTATAAATAAAAAAGAAAAGAATTTGATTTGAAATTTATTAAGAATAAAAAAGTTTTTTCAAATAAATTACTTTAATTCTCAGTACATACATATCTTGAATATCTTACAGCCTACATTTTTCAAATTTACTTATTATATTCATTATCTTCAATGATAAACAGAGTATTATAGAATCTTAGATATATTTACTTAACTCAGGTCCCTAATTTATCATGATATATACTTAAACAGATCAGCATCATAGTAATGAGTAGCCCCACACAGATTATATTGTCTCCAAGTGAAATCTATACATCATCACAATCATCAATTCCTGGTTTTACTTTTTGTCATTTTTGTATTTTGCAGAGCTTAAAGGTGTATAACTTTTCTCTCCAAACAGTATAACTTGCATAGGAACTAGCCACTAAAATCACTTTCCATTAATGCCCTAACAGAAAAGTTTCTCTAATAGACTATGAAGTGACTTAACAAACATTACTTTTAAATTCAATAAGGGTATGAATCTAATTCATGAAAGCAACCCACATTTAGCTACAATACAATGTTTATCACAGTAACAAGCAAGTCACTTAACTCTACCATAAATTTATATTGTTCTCCATCACATTTTACTAGCATGATCAAATAAATAACAATAGTGGTAACAAAATTAACAATAATCCATAATAATACATAGTCTCATTATACCTATTTATTTTTAAATTATTCTGTGTTGATTATATCTTAGTATTATCACAATGTAAGCTTCTATTAGTGCTTTTGCTTAGCACTTAAAACGGTGATTATTTTTTAGTAATAGTTAATTAACAAAAACAATAAAAATTACATGAGCCAAATGAGAAATTTAATAGCATAACAATAACTTCATGAAACCAGCATGCTCATAACATACATTTTAAAAGTAGGGTTCATTGTGACCTCTTTTGTAAGTTGGCAGTCTAAAATAGACCCTTAATGGTGGCACACATGTGCAGCCAAATGGCACGCGTTGGCAACTATAGCAGGTTTCGGGACAATGTGCTCAGTCTCTGTGACACTCACCTACGCGGCAATGACACGCTAAACTAAATACGCGTACCAATTAGACAGCTCTCGCAACAAGTGCCACCAAATCCAGTCTTGAAGAAAACTTACTACTATAAAAAAATAGTTGTCACCCCATTACTTCAGAAACATTACTTTACAAACATTTGATAGTCATTCAATGACTTAAGGCTAGAAGACTTGTACTATGTAGTCAAATAGTTTATTCTAATTTATAGAAGCTTTAACGTCTTACATATTTTAGATGTACTGGACATAATTACTGTGTTAATAGTTAATACTATAACTAAGCACAAGAACTACTATAAAAAAATAATGTTTATCATTGGTTCAAAAATAAAATGGCACACGAGAACATTGTAACTCAGTTACTTGTAAAAATCACAATTATGAACTCCAAAAATAGAGTGCGGCTGCTTCCATTTACGCTGACTAATCTGATTTTATCAATGGAACTGAAAACAGTCATTAAATTTCCATAAAATATAATTTTCAATAGATCACACAGGTCAAAAACTTTAAAAGCCAGTGTCCATGTTGAGATTATGATATGTACAATCACCACCAGATAGAAGGGAAAGCTGTTCAACATAATGACTTCATCTTGAAAATTTACACTAATAGTACATACCTATAAGTAATGATAAGTTAAAACCAAATTGAAAATTCTAATTACTGTTTAAAAGATTATCAAGAATTAAAATAATTATTAATTTATTATTATTTATGCCTGGTCCTACCGGCCCGCGTTGCTCTAAGTGCATGGTAAGTGAAATAAGTTTAGCTTAACCACTGTATCTGATGGCTCTTGTATATCCTCAAAGCATGCAATCACTGGGCACATTAGCAAGTTCTCTTCAGTAGTGATGGCTGTAAGATCGATCGAGACTGCGCACGCGGTCTCGCCCGAACTTGATATCACACGAGAGACTGAAGAGCGGCTGCATGGGGGTTCTGGGTCAGCGGATGCGGGACACTCTAAGTTCTCGGTCGAGCATTTGCAGCTGACGGATGAAGCCCTCGTTGGGGTGGATGTCGCGGCGGGAGCGGACCAGCGCCATCGCCTCTGTGAGGGACATGCCGCGTTTGATCATGAGAAACGCTATAGCGCAGGTCGCGGAGCGAGACACACCCATGAAGCAATGGACGAGGACACGGCCTGAAGGAAAAAAGGTTGTTGAATTGATAAGGGACATGAAAGAAAATTGATTATTATTATTATGGTTAGTCTATTCTGTCCACTGCTGAATAGAGGCCTTCCTCCGATACTTCTACTGCTCTCTGTCCACAAGGGACAATCCTTCAAGAAGTTGTCCAGTTCAAAGAAAATTAAATAAATTATTTTTAAATAATGTGGAATTATATTTTTGCCAACAAAATATCTTTCTATCTAATACCTTTTAACGAGCAATTTCTTGTAAGCAATTCTTACATATGTAAATCTATATAATAATTTCGTCAAGGGGTACGGTAGACTCGAACGAAAATGCACATCAAATTGAAGAGCGTAAAAAATTAGTCAATCCGAGTCGACAACTTGTAGGCGGAAAATT